>NC_057808.1:257032943-257332943 GCF_018294505.1 Triticum aestivum | reverse complement strand
GCGCGGGGACGAGGAGGCGGGCGGCGTGGACGCGCACGGGGACGAGAGTTTAGGGGGTTTTTTGTAAAAAAATTGCCACGTCGGCGCCTGACAGGTGGCCCCCGCCAGTCAGATACACCGTCAATACGTGTTTATACGCGGTTTAGACCTTTTTGCAAAAGTCTGGAGCAATGCTGGTACTGACACGTAAAAATTAGCAATCGCGGTACCAATCTGCATGTGATGCCTCAATTGTGGTACTTCTGTGCAATTAACTCCTCTTTTGCTAATATAGTTCCTTTTTTTTTTGTTCTTATTCTGGTTTTAGCTATTGGTGGACTGTGCTGAAGGAAATAATCTAACCATTGCAAAAAATGCTGCTGGCAATGGTACTGGAGGGTCCCATATGATGCCATCCATTTATGCGTATATTTGCTTGTCCTTTCTAAAGAGGGAGCCAAAGCTGCGATGTCTGTAAACTGCATGACAGTTATTATCCGGAAGGTCCCAGCATCATATTCAACCAGATGTTGTAGGAGTATCATTTTTCTTCTCGCAGCTTCCATGATGAATCCATGATCAGTGTTGTGCCATCTGCTCAGATCACTGATTTCCAAGGCTCTGAGAAAGAAACATTTGTTCAAATTGGAACCAATAGACCATTATCAAGTCTACAACTGAATGAAACAAGGTGCAGATTTGGTCACTGGATCTTAAAGCAGATCTGCAACTTTTGGAGACAAATCCAGGACCTGCTTCCAAAAAATGAGCTACCAGGCTTACCCATAGCCATAAGTAGTCTCACGAGAGTGTTAAATGAAAACGCTTTTGGTTCTGTTATGCCTCTCTCGGCTGGTCAGACAAAGCAGTCCACCGATGATAAAGAAATCCCAGCTGAAACTAAAGAAGGGTCTGTACAAGTTAAGAGAGGCAAATCATGCTCATTTATCTTCTGGTCTCAAGTTAGCATGTTCTTCTCGTCCTCCCATCCCCAGAGTAGGGAGATTTCTTAAACTAGTCCTGGCTACTGAGGACAAGTATCCTATCAAGATTACTGACATCCTGGATAATGCTAAGGCTTATAGTAAATATGAGATTGGCTCCACCTCTTGTGAGAGGGCGGATCAGGTGTCGCTGAATCATGAAATTACTTCTGTTTCTGATCCTTGCCTCGAGGATAAGGGTGTAGACAAGCCTGATACACTCCAGTTGGCGCAGAGCCTTGCCGAGGTACTACAGAATCGTTGGGGTGCTCTGTAGAGATGTGACACCCCATTAAATATTTAAATCTCACACCTGTTGTCTGTTGAGTAGTGATTTATAAGGATGCTGCACTGATGCAGCAACAAGTTAGTGAACACAAAACAGAACACGATATTGCACAGATTATGAGGGATAATGTTAGACCCAAACTCTAAGGTAACGATGCTTCTTTTGACCAAAAATGTTATTCTTTATCTTGCCGAGATACTACATAATCTTTAGGGTGCTCTGTAGGTTACAGAGATGATGACACGCCATTACCGAAAAAGGGTTTTCCCCCGCTTTGTATTCCAAAGCAACCAACACCGATACAGGATCGCTGGGGCGAACAGCACAACAAGCCCAAAAGAAAAAGAAGAAGCAAATGCCAACAACGGCAGCTCGACAGAGCGCGGATGACCCGCCACCGCTACGCCCACCAAAGACAAACCACTACAACCCGAGGCTCCGGACCACCGCGTACAAAACAGCACCTCCAAGAAGGAATGCGACGCCAACGACGCTGCTGCCCAGACATGTCCTAGGGTTTCCCCGGCACGCGGAGGGAGGTGGGGGATGGATATCACCGACACCCTCCAGGAAAGAATGGTGGCACCCACAGGTGTCACCGCATCGGGGCCGAAGACCGGCAAGGATTTCTCCCGTACTCCAATCCCCACCGCCCAACGGACCGGAGCCGACCAGCCAGACCGCCGCCCACCACCATGCGCCATCGTGGTTGCGCCGTCACCCACGCCGCCTCACTGCGAACACCAACACGAGGCCAAGAGGACCGGAGAGAAGCGCCCCGCGGAGGGAGAAGCAGCACCGAAGCCGAACGGGAGGGAACCACCTCCACCGCCATCGTGCGGGAGGCCAGAGCCTCCGGCACCGTCGCGGTAGCCGTCCGGACGCGGCAGCAGGGCATGCCAGGCCATTCCTGGCCCGGCCAAGCCCGAAACGGGCCCGCTAAGCCCCGCCGCCACGCTGCAGCAAGCCGGCGATGGCGCCGCCAGCACCCTGCCGCTCATCGCCTCTCCCCCGCCTCCCGGAAGCCACGAAGCAGACCCACCCCGCCGCCGGCCCGCCCAGGCCCAGATGGGGCCCGAAGGGCCCAGATCTGGGCCCAGATCTGGGCCGAGCGGGCGCCGCCAGACCGTGCCGCCGCGTCGCCCCGCCGCCAACGGCGACGCCGCTGTCCAGAAGTCCGCCCCCGCTCGCGCCAGGAGCCTCCGCCGCCGCCTAGAAGCACCGCCCGGGGTTGCCCCGTCCCGCGCCGGCGGACACCCGAGAGGGGAAAAGCCAGGGGGCCGCCGCCACCAGTGTCGCCCGGGCCAGGCCCGCAGCGGGAGCCGGCGACGGCGGCAGAGAGGAAGGGGGAGGGAGAGGCGCGCGGGGGAGAAGGCTGGGCGCGGCTGGCCGCCCCGCCCGCGGGGGCGGCGCGGTCGCGGGAGAGGAGAGGAGGGGGAGTCAGCAAAAATCCAAACGGTTTCCATTCAAGTCGATGACACGCCATTTAATCTCACACTTCTGTTGAGTAGTGATTTATGAAAGGGCGTTGTACTGCAACAAGTTAGTAAACAAAAACAGAACACATTATGCATGAAAATGCTGCACATATTATAATGTCAGCTCGAACTTATTCTTGCGCTGGTGGCAAGGTTGAGATATCTCAGGCGAGTTATGAATTTGCGACATGACTACATTTGCAGATTACTATTTTCTGCGATTCTTTTTTTATTTGTACTTTCTGTTGTTCAGTACCCCTTGAGCTCGATATAGTGGTCTGTCAATTCCTTTTCATGCTTGTGCCGATGTCAAAAGTATTACCCAGATGATACAATATGTACCGTATTATCTTCTTTCTAGAAGAAAATGACAATTGAAGGGACACATTACGCACCTTTATGCCTTTGGATTAAGATTATGATAAGTAATTTTCTGAAAAATGGGGACACTTTTAAAATATGGAAATTTGGTTTCATTATAAATATAACAACAGAAAATGATATTTTATGCCTACCTTCCAAAGTTTGATGTCTTGTTGGTTTTGCAGAAAAGCAAAGACAAAAACTCTGCATAGTCCAGCTTATCTTCCTTTTTTGTGCTTTTTTGAATCTTTGCTTTACAAGAAGAAAGGTGCAACGTAAGGGTCTCATCAAATCTTTCTATCGTATCTTTTGATTTGAAGTGTGCCTAATAATGCTAACCTATGTTTATGATGAGTCCTGTATCAGGTGTTATTTCAGGATGATATATACCAGTGCTGTCAACCTCATGAGATGAGAGCTGTCACATGATTTCGTGTATATTATATTGATAAGAGATACTATTGCTAAATAGAACTGTATGACATGATGCTCTACATGTGCAATGGCCTATTGTCGGCAAAGTAACTTCGGTGTATGCATAAATAAAAGCCCTTTCCTTCAAAACATTCCACATTATGCCTCAATTGGAGCAGGTTCTTCCTTTTTGAAACAGAAATAGATGTACCTGCATGTAAATCACCAATGGCTTCCAATATGCTAGTAATTTGCAGAATCTTGGGCTTTGTTGTCTTGCTTTCCTCCTAATAAGGATACCAGAGCAGTAAAAACTATGTTGGCAACCTCTAGGAAAGATGTGTGGCGATAGGATTTTGGGTTATTGTCCTATAGTCAGATTATGATTTTTGCAAACTAAGAAAATTTGCTTAATTTTGATGGAGGGTATAACAACTTTTTTTCAAGTTTCTACCACACATGGACAAAATATAGTGTCCAAATGGCTCAGATGCAAATATATAGCTTTGAGTGCATGACGTCCAAAATATCGGATAGACGTGCTTCCATGTTGCTCAAAGTATGATGATGAATTTAAGATATTAAGATCAACCAGCTTTGATCTTCTTAAATGCCTTTTTGGAAATAGATTCACTCGGATGTGTAATGATCTCATATTTTTCTCTCCTTCTACTCGGTATTTATAGTTGTAATTTTGTGGACAACACTGAATAGCATGTTCTTTCAAAATCAAAGTACAAAAGGAAAAAGACGTGAATTTAGAGTAGTAATTCCAGTGGAATTGATGTGGAAAAGGTTGCAGATACCATGACAACAATAAAAGGCCTCACGCCCACAGATGCACCCAAGGAAGGTGTGGGGGCAGGACCGGAATCATTTCTCCAAATCATGGACACCACTAGATAGAGAAGTCTTATCAGTCTTCATCAATGTGGTCTCATTCTGGCAAATCTAATGACATTTGAAGTGACTTGATGAATGTACCTGGCTTCATGTACAGATGTACCTTAGATGTCCCATAGGATCGAATTTACACATATTGCAAACCTTGTTTACACTTAAGTGCTACTTCCTTTGTTACAAATTATAAGGTGCTCTAACTTTTTTCTGAATCGAATGTATATAGACGCGTTTTGGTGTGTTTGTTCACTCATTTCAGTCCATATGTAGTCCATGTTGAAATGTCCAAAACATCTTATAATTCGGAACGGAGGTAGTAATTCTTGGTATAATTCCATATCTATCTAATCTGCTGTTTATTTCTGTAAATTCATTATGCACATCAACTAAACAATTATTGCATCTCCACTCATGCTGTAGTGGTGTGACTATTTTTTTTGTAGGCGACCTACTTGATGAAAAGTAAAATCTGTGTGCACTGTGCATTATCCTAATCGTCCCACTTATTCTCATTATCTTGTCCATTGACAGGCACTGCGTCACTGCCTCAGTGAAGGCTTGCCCTGCCTGTGATCCTCTTGATGTTTCTCTCGATGCACTGAGATGTCAATGATTGCGGTTGTGATGCTACTCTTCTTGAAATCTTTGCAGATTGCAAGGAAATCATGGCAACTGTTGGGAGTACACAATCGTAGCATTTTGCTGCGTATGTCGAAGGCAGATGAATCTATATGCAATGCTATAGCCTGGTGCCCTTTGACTTTATCTTGTCGGTTGGCTAAGCCCACTTGAAGGTTGGCAAGCTCGCGTTGTCAGGCTATGTCAACGTGATACGCAATTCATGAGTGGGCTATGTACGGTAAGGGTTCATTTTCCTTAGAACCTCTCTCTTTATTGGAGAAATGGAGCCATGTTATTGGTCGAGGACGTTCCAGCGACCTTACAAAACAAATTGCCAACTGAAAACAGGGTCCTGGGTCCATAGCAGCATATTTTGTGTCCAATAGAGGCTTGAAACAACACAGATTCTTGTGGGGCTCTATCTAATAGGCTGCAATGTTCAAAGGTGATATCGTTCTTCCCAACCGAAATCTTGCGAGACGTCACTTTTGACGGTAATCATAGTAGTGGACAAAGTCACATCAGGTGCTGTCTTTGGGACTTGCATTTTTAGCTTCTAATCACCATTCCTGGGAAGTTCCTGCGCATCTTTGTTTTCCCCTTTTAAATTTAAATATGATGATTTGTTTCATCATCTCTTTGCCTTTGTGTTTGTGCTCCCCATTGTCGCAACTAAGAAATGATTAGCTTGGAATCACCCAAAAATACGTACTTACCGATAATCCTGACCCCGGTTCATGGAACAAAGTGGTAGGACCTGTTGTTGATGTGTAGTCAGTTGCAAGTTGAGCATAGTGCCTGTAGAGGTGCCGAGAAAAGGCACATCTCCTGGTGTGCTGGGGCATGGTTTAAGGATTCCAGTGGAAAAGTGGGAGATTTCCCAACTTGCTCATGTCTCCTTGAATTGTCTTAACACCCATTGCTATGCAGCTGTGGTTGCCAGCTTATTTTACTATTATCACTACATAAATATTTTCCATTTGTGCTGTGCATTCATAATCGATTGAGATTCTCATCCTCCGTGCCCTGTTCATAACACGGAGAAATCATATATGCTTGCCAGCTTGTTTTTCTGTTGTAGTTTGTGGCAATGGTGGATGACACTCGTTTGCGAGGTTTGGTCGTGCTGCGAATGATGGTAGAGTTTTAACAGTGCGTCTGCAAGTAGCTAGGAAGATGGCACCAGCGAGATAGATTTGTGCTATGACTTCCCTTTATGGTTGGAGTCATGTAGAATGGACTTTGGGTTGGCATTCCGCAGTTTCTCTGGCTACTGTTTGATTGAGTATGTGGCTCAGATGAGATGACCTTGTTAGTGCCGTCATGGGAAATCTCGAGTTGATGTCTCGTGTCATCGTGAATCCGATTTGAGGCGAGAGTTGACTTGCTCGGCCGGCGCGTATAAATACATGGCCGCTGAGACACACGTCAATCATTCATCACTCGCTCTTACGCACACACATACACACGCGTGCGCACTAGGCGATGTATCATCATCACTCCTCCTCCTCTTCTTCTTCTTCTTCATATACTTGTCAGGGAAGCAATGGCTTCCTCCCTTCCCAACCGTCGGCGTCAAGCTACGGTGATCTGTTGCAAGCAGAGCAGCACTGCTACTACTACTCCCAGGAGCTGCAGGGCCAGGCGCCGCCGTTCCGCCGTGTGCTGAGCAACGGAGACCTCGGGGCGCTGCCGCCGGCGCCGGCAACAGCAGCGGCTGGGAGGTACAGCACGGAGGAGCGGCGGGAGCGCATCGAAAAGTACAGGAGCAAGCGCAACCAGCGCAACTTCCAAAAGAAGATCACGGTACGTCTCCTCGCTCGGGCCGTACTTGTTCGATTTTGCATCTTCACGTGTTTTGACCATGCATCTTCTTCAGTACGCTTGCCGGAAGACGCTCGCGGACAGCCGGCCGAGGGTGAAGGGCCGCTTCGCGCGCAACGTCGACTACGATGCAGTCACAGATCAGCCGGAGTTCACAGCGGCGGAGGTGTCCTCGATGATGAGCGAAGCCAACGCTGTCGTGGGTGCCGCGGACGCCGCCAGCAGCAGCAGCAGCAGCATGCCGGAGTGGTGGCCGGCAATGCAAGGCGCGCTGGCCATGGAGGACGACGAGCTTTACATCGCCGTCTCCTCCATCAATCTCTACTAGCTAAGCTTGCTAGAGGCGGACCGGATCACCTCCAACGGTGCTCGTTGCACTTGTTCTGTGTCCCATATCCTGTTGCATCAACTCAAACTACGACGCCATATTTCGTAATGTTTAGAGGCGGACCGGACACCTTCTTCTTGTTCTGTTAATTAGTTGGAGTGGCTCATGCATCCTCTGCAACTAAATGTAGTAAGTACGTACTAGTAATTTTTACAGAGTGTTTTTTTTTCGTACCGTCTACTCTGTCCGCAAAGAATATACACTCAACATCTT
Organism: Triticum aestivum; assembly: GCF_018294505.1. Lineage (NCBI taxonomy): Eukaryota > Viridiplantae > Streptophyta > Magnoliopsida > Poales > Poaceae > Triticum > Triticum aestivum. Next base: position 257,325,491 of record NC_057808.1, on the reverse strand, counting down.
TTACCGAAAAAGTCTTTCGCCCCGCTTTATATATAAAGCAAACCGCCAAGAGCACACATACACGGACTAGTTCAGAACACACACACCCAAGTCACATAACGAGAAGTACAAAGTTTTCTGCTGAGGGCACAGCTCAACAAGCCCAAAATAAACAAAAAGGACGCGGCCGAGGCAAGGCGTCTAATCCGGCTCCGGGGGTGGCGGAGGGGGCGGCGGCGACAGACAGACGGCCATCGAGCGAAGGTGGGTGATGAAGGCGGTGATGGCGTCGCGGTCCTGAGGGCGGCTAAGCGGCCGCCAAAGCTGCAAGTAACCAGACAGTTTGAAGAGAGCGTCAGTAGCCCGCCGACGAGGAATACGCTGGATCACAAGCTTATTGCGAATCGTCCAAAGAGTCCACGCTAGAACCCCGATCTCGAGCCACCTAATGTGGCGAGAGGGGGGGAGGGGAGTTCTGGAGTTCGGCGAAGAGGTCGGGGAAGTTGGTGTGACACCAATCGCCTCCCACTGCCTCCCTAAAGCAGCTCCACATGAATTGAGCTGAGACACAGGAGAAGAAGATGTGATTCGAATCTTCGGGGGTACCACACAGGGGGCAGAGGCCAGACCCAGGGCCATTGCGTTTGCGGACCTCCACCCCAGACGGAATCCTACCGCAGATCCATTGCCACGTGAATATCCGAATTTTCAATGGCAAGCGGATGGACCAAACCGCAAGGAGGGGGAGGAGCAGAGGAGGGGGCAATGGCCGAGTAGAGGGACTTGGTGGAGAGTTGGCCCGAAGGCTCAAGACGCCACCGAACCTCGTCCGGGCCCGCATCCACCGCCGGCTCGTGGAGAGCGACGCAATCAAGCAGCTCAAGCCACGCGGCGGCTTCCGGGGGCCCAAATGGCCTCCGGAAGGCGAGGCGCCCTAAGTCAATAAGGGCCCTCTCAACGAAGATTAAGGGGGCGACAACAATGGAGAAGAGGTCGGGGAAACGGGCCGCAAAGGGGGAGTCTCCCGCCCACCGGTCGAACCAGAACAGCGTCGATGTACCCGATCCAACCGAGATGGAGGTTCCGATGCGGAGGACGGGAAGCAGTTGGACAACCGATTGCCAAAACTGGGAGCCGCCGGATCTCTGACAAAAGGCGAGGGGCTGTCCGCGCAGGTACTTGTTCCGGATAATGTCAAGCCAGAGACCACCGTGTCCTTGCGAAATGCGCCAGAGCCAGCGGGTGAGGAGGGTGATGTTCATGCGTTTAGAGCACATGATACCGAGGCCTCCCTGTTCTCGGGGCTTGCAGATGTCCGGCCAGCTAACCATGTGGTATTTCTGCTTATTGTTGTCACCCGCCCAGAAGAAACGAGATTGAATTTTGGCGATCTCATGGTGAAGGGTCTCATGGAGGCTATAGAAGCTCATAATAAACAGGAGGAGGCTAGTGAGGGAGGAATTAATGAGGATCGTCCGAGCCGCCTTTGACAGCCATCGGCCTTGCCAAGGCTCCATGCACGTTTGTAACTTGGCGACGGTGGGGCGCAAGTCCGCGACAGTGAGCCGAGAGTCACTGATCGGGGTTCCCAAGTAAGTCGTGGGAAAGGAGCCGAGGCGGCAATTGAGGCGGTTGGCGATATCAAGGGCTTCAGCCGGAGAGTAGCCCATAACCATCACATCACTCTTGTCGAAGTTGATCTTGAGGCCAGACATTTGTTGGAAGCAGAGAAGAAGGAACTTGAGGTTAGCGATGTCCGTGTCCGAGCCCTCGACCATGATGATGGTGTCGTCGGCGTACTGGAGCATGGAGATCCCGGAGCCGCCCGCCAGATGAGGGGTAATCCCACGAATATGGCCAGCGGCTTTAGCCTTATCTAGGATGGCGGCAAGCGCGTCCACCACCATGTTGAACAGGAACGGAGAGAAAGAATCGCCTTGTCTAACCCCACAGAGGGTGGGGAAGTAAGGACCAATCTCCCCATTGATGTTCACGGCAGTGCGTCCGCAGGACACCATCTGCATCACCCGGGTGATCCAACGATCATCGAAGCCCTTCCGGAGCAAAACTTCCCAAAGGAAGGACCAACTAATAGTGTCGTAGGCCTTGTGAAAGTCAATTTTCAGGAAGACTGCCTTGAGGTGTTTAGACCGCACCTCATGGAGGACTTCATGGAGAACTAATACCCCATCCAGGATATACCGCCCTTTCACGAAGGCGGACTGGTTGGGGTGGGTAATGAGGTCTGCTAGCAGGGTTACCCTATTGGCGTACCCCTTTGCCAGAATCCGGAAGATCACATTGATCACCGTGATCGGGCGGAACTGGCGAATGTCAGAGGCCCCCGGCACTTTGGGAATGAGCGAGATGATCAAGGGGTTGAGGCGACCGAGGTCGATGGTCCCAACGTAGAACTCATCAAAGATGGCCATGATTTCCGGCTTAATCACATTCCAGAAGGTCTGGAAGAATTTCACCGGAAGGCCGTCCGGACCTGGGGCCGAGGAGGGATTCATGCCTCTAATGGTCGACCAGACCTCATCCTCCAAGAATGGGGCCGTGAGAGCGGCATTCTCCGCAGCGAAGACCAGCTGGCGGCCGGACCAGCAATCGAGGGCCAGAGAAAGGCCGCTCCTAGGAGAGGCGGAGAAAAGGGATCGGTAGAACCCGTCGACATGGGTCCTAATGTCGCTCGGGGACTGCAGAAGGGACAGACCGTCCCAGAGGAGGGGGATGGTGTTGCGTCTACGGCGGCCGTTTGCTATGGCCTGAAAGTAGGCCGTGTTCGCGTCGCCCTTCAGGACCCATTTCTGGGAACCCCGCAAACGCCAGTAAGCTTCCTCGTCCGTGTAGATGATGGAGAGTTGGTCTTCCAGGTCATACCGAGAGAGCCACTCATCAGGGGAGAGGCCGACCGTGTCAGCACGGAGGTCAAGTGCCTGAATGGCTGTCAGCAAGGCCTTTTTTCGCTCGCGGAGGTCACGACCCAGGTTGGCACCCCACCCCTTCATGAACTGTCGGCCGCGTTTGGCACAGAGTTGCCAAGAGTCAATAGCAGAGGGGGGGGGGGCGGAGGTGAGGAAGAGACCTGGTCTCCACCCAGCGAGCCCCAACAGCCTCCACGAATCCAGTTTGGGACAACCAGAATGTCTCAAACCGAAATCGGGGAGGGATCGGAGGACGCTCGTCGGAGGAGGACAAGAGAAGAGGGACGTGGTCGGAGCCAATCCGAGTGATAGCCCGAAGAGAGGCCAGATGGCAGCAGAGGTCCCATTCCGGGGAGACTAGGACCCGGTCCAGGACGGACTGGGTCGGGGAGGCTTGCCGATTGGTCCAGGTGAACGTGGCACCGATCCTATCTATTTCGCGAAGACCAAGATCGGCAATGTAGTCATTAAACATCTGCATACGTGCATAGTTGACATGGTCATTGCTCTTGTCTTCCGCGAATCGGAGGAGGTTAAAATCGCCTCCGACAACCACCGGCAGGGAGGCCGCAGAGACCTTCCGGTTAAGCTCATCGAGGAAGGACGCGGATCTACTGTGGTCAGCCGGGCCATAGACGATGATAACCTTCGATTTGAAGTTCAGGGCTCGTTCATAGAGCTCCATACTAACAAAGAACTGGCCCCGGTCCATACTCCCCACCTCGAAGGTGGCATCCTTCACACCTAGAAGGATGCCACCCGAATGGCCGGCGTTCCCACTAGAAGGGAGCCAGTGCCACGCAAAGAGGTGGGTGCTCAGCCGGTCAAGCTCTGGCAATGAGAAGTCGGAGCGCATGGTTTCCTGGATCGCCACTATGTCAATATGCTCATCGCGCACGTACTCGATGAGTTGGCGGCGTCGGCCGTCATGGCCGAACCCGCGGATGTTCCAGAATAAGGCACACATTAGGGAGCCATTGGGGGGCTGCTTGACCCCAGGACGCGGGAGGCGCTTTGGGCGCGGAGAGCGGTAGTGCGAGAGCGGGTGCGGCCCCGAGGCTCAGCCTCCACCACTGGTGGGCGGCCAGCCGCCCTACGGGGCTGTGACGGGGTAGCCACCGGAGGAGGGCCCGAGGGGATGGAGGGAGCGAGGAGGGTCTGGCGGGCCTCCGCCAACTTCCCATCAAGGATCTCGCGAGCCTGGATGGCCGCAATCTGCACTAAGGGGGGAGCGGATTCCCCCCTGAAAACAATCGCGGAATCTGACGCAACCTTCGCAAGGTGACCTAGAGGAACCGCTTCGAGCGCAGAGAATGAGCAAGTAGAAGCTGAAGGGGGGGCGGCTGGCGTACCTGGCTCCAGGTTCCGGGCAGCAGCCCGAAGCTCCGCCCGCTCGGGGATGGGCAAAGCAGGGCTACCGTCCGGCCGGGCGGCCTCAAGCCTGACACTCCGTCGCGAGGCCATCACCAGGGTGGAGGAGGACCGACCACGGCGGGAGTAGGCCGCGGACCGTGGGGAAGGGGGCTGGGAAGCCACGGGGTGGTCACCCGAGTCTCGCCCTCCCCGTCGGGGTCCGCCGTACCCGCGAGGAGAAGAAGCGGCTGGGATCAGTCGAGGCGCCGGGGGGATGAAGCAGGAGTTGGCGACGCGGGATCAGGGGCGGGAGGAACCCCAGTTACCGCCGGCAGCGGCGACGGGGAGGGAGCGGCTGCCGGGGGTGGTGGGGGGGGGTCCTCGGGGACCATCGCTAGGGGAGGCGAGCTGGGGAGGAGTGGCGCGGCACCCTGGAGCATCGGCGAGAAGGTGGCCGGGGAGGCGCGCGTCGCGATGGGGGTCCCAGCAGTAGGGGAGGCCAGGACGGAGGCGGTCTTCTGCACGTCCAGGATCGTCACGGCAGGGAGCGCGTTGGGGGAGCGGGGAGAGGAGGCCGGTGCGACGATGAGGCTGATGTCGGAGGCATCACTCCCCTCGGAGGCAGCTGCAACCGGAGAAGGAGGAGGCGCAGCGAGCCCAGCTTGCCGCCCCCACGGCTCGAGGACGGGACCGGGCGAGGTGGCGAAGGGGAGCGGGAAGGGCTGTCCTCAGATCCCTCCTCATCATCGGAGTGGTGCGACCGAGGGTGATGACGACCGCGGTAGTCATCCTGGGACCCAGGAGGAGCGCCGGGGGGGGGGGGGGCGGGGCGTCGTCGAAGAAGCAGGGCCGACCCACATGGTTGGGCGGCTCGGGAGTGATGCGGAGATCAAAGCCCTGGTCGTTGAAGAAGACTCAGATGGTGGCGCGCAGCTCAGAGGAGTCAAGGCACTTGACTTTGACGCGCACCTCCTCCTCCTTGCGGAGGGATAGCTCATTGACCACCACCACCTTGCCAAGGATCCGAGACATATTGCGGATCACCCGCTCGGACCGGGCAATGTCAGGAAGCCCGGCAACCAGGATCCAAGCAGTGTCAAGGACCGCGACGGCCTTGGGGTCGAGGATCGACTCGGAGATGTCGACGACCAACTTGTTGAGGGCGAGAGTGATCTGATCACTACGCGTGGCGTAGCCGTGGCTGAGAGCGTCGGGGAAGACCACCGAGAAAGCGCCACTGGTGGTGAGGGTGGCCTACCAGTCCCATTGGCGACGATAGAGGTGGTTGAGCTCAGCCTTAATCATCTCGGGGGAGGCGACACCATCAATCACCGCGACGAGCGCCTGGAGGGAGGGGGAGGGGGAGGGGACGTCCGGGAGCTCGATGTGGAAGAACCCCAGCCCCTCGATCCCATGGCCGTACATCATCAACTCCTCGTCGATAGGCTTGTCCGGGCACAACAGCGCGGGGTGGGAGGGATCCTTGCAAATGTAGTAGCATGGGGGGTTGACACAGTTGACCTGGGAATGACCCGCAATGCCGCAGTTGAAGCACGGCGGACTGGGGCGGCCAGAGACAGGGCCAGACACAGCCGAGCGGCCGGAGGCCGGCACAGGGGCTGCCTGTTGGTTTGCCCAAGCCTGCCCGCGCCGCTTCTTCTTTTTGGCCGCACCCGGGCGACCGCGAGCCTGGCCACCCCCAGCACCACCGGCGGCAGGGGGACCAGAGGAGTTTGCGGCGTGCGGCGGGACGTACTTCCTGGTCGGGGCAGCAGCGGGTTGGGGAGGCGCACGCGGGGAGAGAGGGCGGGCCGGGCGGGAAGGGGATGGGCTGCGCTCCCGGCGCCGGGGCGGGGAAGGAGAGCGCTGCCGCGAGGAGCGCCAGTCGCCCGCCGGCGGCGGAGGGGAGCGGGACCGAGCACGCCCATCGGAGCGGCCCGTGGAGCGGCGGTGGTCGCGGCGATCGTCGAAGCCCTGCGAGCGGCGGCTCTCCCGGTCCCGGAGCTCACGCCGCAGCTCATCCTCGCGACGGGTGGCTGTAACGCCCACGATGCGGCTATATCTCCCACGTGTCGAGGCACGACTTAGAGGCATAACCGCATAGTGGTTTTGTCGCAAGAAGGGTCATCTTCACACAATCCCATGTAATGAACAAGAATGGGATAAAGAGTTGGCTTACAATCGCCACTTCACACAATACATAGATATAAATCATACATCATCCAAAATACATACATATAGACCGACTACGGTCAAAATCCAGACGAAAATAAGACAACCCCAAATGCTAGATCCCCGATCGTCCCAACTGGGCTCCACTACTGATCATCAGGAAAAGACACATAGTAACGACCACGTTCCTCGTCGAACTCCCACTTGAGATCGACCCCATCATCTGCACTGGCATTGTCGGCACCTACAACTGTTTTGGTAGAATCTGTGAGTCACGAGGACTCAGCAATCTCACACCCGCGAGATCAAGACTATTTAAGCTTATAGGAAAGGATGGTGTAATGAGGTGGAGCTGCAGCGGCAATAAGCATATATGGTGGCTAACTTGCGCAAATGAGAGCGAGAAGAGAAGCAACGGAACGGTCGTCATCTAGCAATGATCAAGAAGTGATCCTGAGCTCCTACTTACGTCATACATAACTCAGACCGTGTTCACTTCCCGGACTCCGCCGAGAAGAGACCATCACGGCTACACACGCAGTTGATGTATTTTAATTGGGTCAAGTGACAAGTTCTCTACAACCGGACATTAACAAATTCCCATCTGCCTCATAACCGCGGGCACGGCTTTCGAAAGATAATACCCTGCAGGGGTGTCCCAACTTAGCCCATCATAAGCTCTCACGGTCAACGAAGGATAAACCTTCTCCCGGAAAGACCCGATCAGTCTCGGAATCCCGGTTTACAAGACATTTCGACAATGGTAAAACAAGACCAGCAAAGCCGCCCGAATGTGCCGACAAATCCCGATAGGAGCTGCACATATCTCGTTCTCAGGGCACACCGGATAAGTCAAGCTACGAGTAAAACCAGACCTCGAGTTTCCCCGAGGTGGCCCCGCAGGCTGCTCGGTTCGGACCAACACTCGAAGGAGCACTGGCCCGGGGGGGGGGGGGTTAAAATAAGATGACCCTCGGGCTCGCGAAAACCCGGGGGAAAAGGCTTAGGTGGCAAATGGTAAAACCAAAGTTGGGCCTTGCTGGAGGAGTTTTATTCAAGGCGAACTGTCAAGGGGGTCCCATAAATCACCCAACCGTGTAAGGAACGCAAACTCAATGAACATAATACCGGTAAGACAGAAACTAGGGCGGCAAGAGTGGAACAAAATACCAGGCATAAGGCCAAGCCTTCCACCCTTTACCAAAAATATATAGATGCATTAATTAAATAAGAGATATTGTGATATCCCAACATATCCATGTTCCGACATGGAACAAACTTCAACTTCACCTGCAACTAGCAACGCTATAAGAAGGGCTGAGAAAAAGCGGTAACATAGCCAAACAACGGTTTGCTAGGAAAGGATGGTTAGAGGCTGACATGGCAATATGGGAGGCATGATATAGCAAGTGATGGGTAGCGCAACATGGCAATAGAGCGAACAACTAGCAAAGTAAAGATAGAAGTGATTTCGAGGGGTGGTCATCTTGCCTGCAAGGTTCTCAGAGTTGTCGAAAGCTTGATCCTCGTAAGCGTACTCAACAGGTTCCTCGTTTACGAACTCGTCTCCCGGCTCTACCCAAGACAAGAACACAAGCAACGGAACCACAATCAATCACGAGAAATGCACAAACAACATGATGCAAAACATGTATGATATGCGATGCATATGCGTGCTCCGGAAGGAAAAAGATGAACAAGGCAGTAACTTGGCAAACCAAGCATGCCTTACTGAACATCTCCAAAATATCTACAAATCCTTACTGAATATCTCCAAAATATGCATGGATCTCTCTGTAGCATCAAGTTTACATGGCAACAAAATAACAGCAGACAAAGACTTAAGAGAAATTACTAAGTCCCTGAAATCAGAAACATTACGGGGCCTAGTTTGCATGCTTGTGCTAGTCACCACAGAGATCACAAAAATACATGGAATACACCACTGGAAAGATGACATGGCATACAACAAAACACATGTAGAGCTCATGCCCATAAGATGCACAGATTAAATGATACAAAAATGACAAATCTCCAAGTTCTGTTAAGAACCAGCAGATAACAGCAACTAGCCCTCTTGCAACAGAGATTTGGGCATCAAGATGACCTCTAATGAACATGGTGCAATTGAACAAAATGTAGAGCATCACGAGACGAACAATTTGACATATTGCACGCGCGAAATGGAGCTACATGTAAAGAGTTATGCAATGATGAAAAATGCACCAGAGCGTGAAAGTTCCAGACTTGGTGAAATTTTGAGGGGGGCTCGGGGTCAACCTTCGCAGTTGACCCAGATCGGATCGAGGCAGGGCGTCGTCACCGGAGCCGAGGTCGCCGGCGCGAGGGAGGCCGAGGGGGACGGCGAGGAGGCGCTGGAGGGGGCACGCCGGCGCGGTGGAGGAGAGGGCGGCGCGGGTCGCCGGAGTGGAGGCCGCGGGCGGAGGCGCGGCGAAGGCCGGCGACGGCGCGGGCAGGCGGCGGGGCACACTACTGGAATCAGCTAATTTGCCATCTGCCAGCTCTTTGCCGTCTGCTAGCTGACGGCAAAGAAGCTCTTTGCCATCAGCTACATGTAGGCGGACGACAAAGAAAAGGCTGACGTCAAGAAGCTCTTTGCCATCAGCCACCTCTTTGCCGTCCGCCAGCAGACGGCAAAGAATTTTTGCCGTCCGCTGGCAGACGGCAAAGAATTTTTGCCGTCCGCTGGCAGACGGCAAAGAGTGTGGTGGCCCCCACCCCCCGCTCGTTTGAAAAATCCTTAACGGCCCACCTCTTTGTCGTCCGCTAGCAGACGGCAAAGAGGCAAAAAGGCGGACGGCAAAGGCTGGCTGACGGCAAAGAGGGCACTTGCCTAACGGCAGGTACCCTCCCGCCCGTTACTCACTTCGTCCTCGCGCGCCCTTCTCCTCCGACCCCGCCGCCGCCGCGCCGCCCGCCGCCCCGCCGCCCCGGCTCCCCGCCGCCCCACCGCCCCGTCGCCCCCCGCCCGGCCCCCGCCGCCCCGCGCCCCCACCGTCGCCCCGGCCCCCCGCCGCCCCGCCTCCTCCACCGCCCCGCCCCGGCCCCCCGCCGCCCCGCCTCCTCCACCGCCCCGCCCCGGCCCCCCGTCGCCGGCCCCTCCCCGACTCGTCGCCGCCCCCCACAGTGAGCCCCTCGATCCCATTTTTTTTTGTTTTTTTCCTGTTTAGATAAGGTTTTTAGTTTAAGTTTTTTCAGTTTAGAATTAATTAGTGTAGGTTATTTAGTTTAATTAGTTTAGGTTTAATTAGTTTAGTTTTAATTAGTTTAGCTTTTTAGTTTAGGTTTAGGTTAAGAAGAAGGGGGAAGAAGAAGAAGAAGAAGAAGAAGAAGAAGAAGAAGAAGAGGAGGAGGAGGAGGAGGAGGAGGAGGAGAAGAAGAAGAAGAAGAAGAAGAAGAAGAAGAAGAGGAGGAGGAGGAGGAGGAGGAGGAGGAGGAGAAGAAGAAGAAGAAGAAGAAGAGGAGGAGGAGGAGGAGAAAGAAGAAGAAGAAGAAGACGGGGGATGAGAAGAAGTAGAAGAATGAGAAGAAGTAGAAGTAGTAGAAGAATGAGAAGACCCCCTGACCCCCTGACCCCCCAACCCCGACACCACACCCCGACACCACACCCCGACACCACACCCCGACACCACACCCCGACCCTGAGCCTGACCCGACACCCCGACCCCGACACCGACACGGCACCCCGACCCCGACCCGGCACCCCGACCCGACACCCCGACCCCGAGACCCCGACCCCGACACGGCACCCCGAGACCGACACGACACCCCGACCCCGACACGGCACCCCGAGACCGACACGACACCCCGACCCCCGACACGACACCCCCGACACCCCGACACCCCGACCCCGAGACCCCAACCCCGACCCCGACCCCGACGCTGACCCCGACCCCGACACCCCGACCCCGAGCCTGACCCGACACCCCGACCCCGACACCGACACGGCACCCCGACCCCGACCCGACACCCCCGACCCCGAGACCCCGACCCCGACACGGCACCCCGAGACCGACACGACACCCCGACCCCCGACACCTCCCGAAAAGGTGTTCTTTGGCCTTCCAGAAGCCGACGGGGTCATATATTTGTGAATTATTAGTTAGGTCATATATCTTTCGATTTTGTTATGAAAAACATCATATATAATTGTGTTGATCGGGTAGTTTTAAATGTGCAGTTGTTTCATCGCTGCGAGGTTTGGTGTTCGACGACCTCGCCGTGCGTTTGACGAGCTCTGCCCCTTCGTTCGTGGGTGAGCACAAATGACATGTCCTCCTCCCCCATTAATTATTTGATCTATTCCGATGAAACTTGATAGCTAGATATATATGTGTCTTGAATCATCAGTATGCGTAACCAATATGTGTCTCCCGTTCGAAAGCGTCATAGTTATAAATATGCATGCATTTGCATATTTATAACCTTGATTCTTTCGAATTGTCCAACGCTATCCATGGACAGCCCGAGTATGTTTAGATTGGGTTCGTTTTCCCATATGCTTTGCTCCGGATCCGACGCATAAATTTCGTCAGTGCCTCCCCTGTTGTTCTCCGGGTACACATCCTCTCTGTTTATTGCAGAGACGTGTATCAGGAGAACAGCGGGGAGGTGCTGCCGAAAATTTTGCGTAGGATCCGGGGCATAGCATGGGAAAATGAACCCAATCTAAACATACTCGGGTGGGATTAGGACCTATCATTACCTATTAGAGTGTAGGTTGCATGGACGTAATAAAATTGACAAAGTAGATCAACTGATGAATACATACATGCTGAATTATATATATATATATATTTGTTGTGTGTCTAGTAGCTCTGAAAGTCAAGATGAGTGATCGTGCGTGGATGTACACCGGTCACACTGGTCAGAACAAATGGAGCACTGAATGGTTCACAAAAACCAAGGGGTTTGTGCGAGCCGCATTTGCAAATGGCCAGAGGAAAACCTGGTGCCCCTGTTTACGGTGCGGCAATTGGGAAAAGAGGACAGAGGCTGAAATGGGCAAACACCTGCAGAAGAGTGGTTTTACGCCCGATTATACGGTGTGGACATTTCATGGTGAGTCTGCCCAACGTGACCGAGCTGAGGTGGATCGTCGTCGCACCGACGAGCATGGTACCGGGATGGAAAACATGGTGCAAGACTTTGATGATGCTCGGGATTCGGACGAGGAGATGGAGGAATCTGCAAAGGCCTTCAATGAAATGTTGGAGTCTTCAAAACGTCCGCTCCATGAGCACACTGAGCTTTGTCAGTTGGATGCCATCTCACAAGTAATGGCTCTGAAGGCTCAGTTCAACTTGGGCAGAGAATGCTACGATGCAATGATGACAGTATTTGGACGCTTTCTACCCAAAGGCCATGTAATGCCTGCAAACCTGTACCAGTCGGACAAAATCCTCCGTGCACTGAAGATGCCCTATGATAAGATACATGCCTGTGAGAAAGGATGTGTCTTGTTTAGGCTTGACTATGCGGACTTGAACTATTGTCCCATTTGCAAGTCTTCCAGGTATGTTGTGGTAGACAACGGTATGGGTGAGAAGACACAGACCAAAATCCCCGTTAGTGTTCTTCGGTATATGCCAATCGTACCAAGACTTCAACGTCTTTTCATGGTCGAAGAGACGGCCAGACAGATGACATGGCACAAAACGGGCAAAAGAACCGAACTAGATGCAGATGGGAATCTGATGATTGTACACACATCGGATGGTGTTGCGTGGAAAAAGTTTGATGAATTACATGGTGACAAAGCGGCAGATCCGAGGCATCCTCGAGTCGGCATCAGCACGGATGGGTTCAGTGTGTTTGGTATGACGGCAGCCCAATACAGTTGTTGGCCCGTATTTGTCTTTCCACTCAATCTCCCCCCGGACAGATTATGCAAAGAAAGAACATTTTCCTGACGTTGATAATTCTAGGGCCCAACTATCCGGGGAAAAATATGAATGTGTACATGCAACCGCTTAAGGACGAATTGCAAGAAGCCTGGGATAATGGGTTCAAGACATACGATGCCTATAGCAAACGGAACTTCATAATGCGTGTCTGGTACATGTACTCGACGCATGACTTGCCGGCGTATGTGCTATTCGTTGGCTGGTGTGTGCATGGAAGGTTCCCGTGCCCCACATGCAAGGGAGCTCTTGAGTTTCGTTGGCTTCAGGCCGGTCGCAAGTTTTCTTGCTTCGACATGCATAGACAGTTCCTGAATCCTCGCCATAAGTTCAGGAAAGACAAGAAGAACTTCATCAGAGGTAGAGTTGTCAAAAACTCTGCACCACATGCATTGACAGGCCAACAGACCCTGGATCAGTTAAACGCTCTCGAGCCAGATCCAGAGCGTCCAGGGTACTTCAAGGGGTATAATTCTAAGCACGCCTGGACTCACAAAACATGCTTATGGGATCTGCCTTACTTCAAAGACCTCCTTTGCCCACACAACATCGACGTGATGCACACTGAGAAGAATATCGCCGAGGCACTTTTTGGTACATTGTTCGGCATAGATGGGAAGTCAAAGGATAATACTAAGGCTAGAGTCGATCTGGAGGCGCTATGTGATAGGCCGTTACAAAACATGAAAGAACCGAAAGGAAAGCAGAACTGGACGAAGCCAAAGGCATGGTTCAATCTTGGAAGGCCAGCTATGAGGGAAATTATCTTGTGGGTGAAAATGCAGTTGATGTTCCCCGATGGGTATGCAGCGAATCTACAGAGGGGAGCCAGTCTTGATAAATTGAAGATATTTGGTCTCAAGAGTCATGATTGGCACATATGGATTGAGCGGGTAATGCCGGTGATGTTGCGTGGCTTCATCCCTGAGGATGAATGGCTAGTACTGGCAGAACTCAGCTATTTCTTCCGTGTTCTTTATGCGAAAGAACTATCGCCTGGCGTGCTAGAAGAAATGGAAGAGTTGGCGCCGGAGTTGATCTGCAAGTTAGAGAAGATCTTTCCACCGGGCTTCTTTAATCCAATGCAACATTTGATTTTGCATCTCCCGACCGAGGCAAGATTGGGGGGGCCCGTGCAAAATCGTTGGTGCTACCCAACTGAGAGGATGCAGAAGACGCTTCGACAAAAATGTAAAAATAAACGTAGAATTGAAGCATCGATGGCTGAGGCATTCATCACTGAGGAGGCGGCAAACTTCGTGACAGCACACTACGAAGCCAAAAATCGTCATTTGCATAATCCGAAGCCTCGGTACAATGCTGACGACCCTAAAAAGGGTGGATTCATCACTGAAGAGCCGGAACAAGAAGAGGTTACTGCTGCGGATGACCTGTCATTGCTTCACCGATTACGTCAAGGTGGCCTTGCACATGTTGATGCCACTGAACCCTATGAGCCCGTCATTGATTATAGTGATGATGATGATTATGCATTTATTGATGATACTGATCGAGATTATTAGTAGTGTCAGGTATTAAATTTTTTAATGTTGTACTTGATGATGATACACTTAAGTGATACACATATTATTATTCATGTCGGTCTTTTTTTTATGTTGTACTAATTTCGTTTACTGTTTGTCATGGCAGGTGTTGAAAGATGGTGGGCGCTGGTCGGGAGCGCGCCAAGGCCCCTTCTTCGTCGACGCGTGGTCTGAGGTCTTCGATTCCAGACGTACCTCTCCGCTGAGCGTTGCTGGACAGTATGTCCACACCGCCGGGCCCTTCTTCGTCGACCGCGGTGCCCAGCAGGGGACGAGGTAGGAAGAGAGGAGGTGGGGCACGTGGTCGCGGGAGAGGAGGTAGGGTGACTGCTAGGGCACCTTCCTCGCCGCCACCCCCAGCTGTTTCACCCGAGCACGTGACTGCTAGGGTGGACTCGTCCGAGGAGGAGGCTACACGGACTCCGGTCCACGAGCCTCCGGTCCACGGGTCTTGGGCCCACGAGCCTCGGGTCGACTGGCCTTCGGCCCACGAGAGTTCGGCCCACGAGACCCCGGAGGAGCACACGTCCGGATGGGGTACCTGGCCGGATCAGCCCGAGGAGCCGAGTGGCCATGCTGGTGATGGCGGGGAGCCGACTGATCTTGAGGAGGAGGGTGGCACCGTGTACCAGCGTGGTGCTACACGGCTCCCGTCCGTGCCGGCGACCCGCGAGCAGAGGTGGTTGATCTTCCCTGATGGGGAGAGGTACGTAAGTGCATTTAATATTTTTGTACCTTCTGCATTCACGTTTCTTCAAATAACTAATGCGTTGGCCTTGTCATGCTGCAGGGGTTGGGACCACCATCATAGTGTCCGCCGGCCCAACTCCGTCCTTGGAGTTCTTTGCCGGCAAAACTTCCCGGGGTTTGTCACGTTGCCTGGTGAGGGTCGGCTTCCAGAGCTTGGGTTGAGCTGGGAGCACTACGTGGCTGCCCCGGCCCCGCCGGATGTCATTATCGACGGTGTCTTGTGCGACACGAGGGCAGACATGGTGATCAGGACGTTCTGGGTAATTTCTCCTTTACACATTTCAAAATCTTCAACTAGCTAGTTATTAATTGTACTAATCAATATTGTCTCATTTGATTGCAGACATTCTACAGGTGTGAGGAGGGATACGAGGAGGACAGCGCAAATGTTATCCAGAACGTCTGCAAGCGCCTACTCCAGAACTTACGGCACGAGGCTCGGGTGCAGGCTGTTCGAGACTACTACGCCTTGCGTGGTATCAAGAAGACCAAGCCGGCGTGCCGCGATAAGTTCCTGAGTAAGGAGCAGTACATGAAGGTAATTCTTAAGGCCTTCTACTTAAGTTCCTTCATTTAGTAATTCTTAGCCGTAGCGCTCAAGTTTCTATTTGCTAACTTAGGCGCCTCCGAGATGGTGTGCGGATCGGATGGATTGTTGGGAGGTGTTGGTCGATGAGTGGTGCTCACAAGAATGGCTAGCCCTCCACAACCAGGCCAAGGACAAACGTGCCCAAATGGAAGGTGTGCCACACCATCAAGGCAGCTCCAACTTATATCAGTTCGGGCGCAACTGGGTATGTGGTTTGCTATATGATTCATGCAATTCATTCATCATGCTAGCTTGAGCCCTTTAATTACTAATTTTCATTGTTTCTCTCTTTCAGGCACGCCACAATAAGGCGGATAAGGTGCCAGAGGTGTACGACCTGTATGCCATGGCCCACACTGGCTCTTTCAAGAAAGTCAAGGCTTTCTCTCAGTCTGACCTCGATGATGCAAACAACTTCACCAACATCTCCTCCCACAACAAGCTCGTGAGATATAGAGATGAGGGGAAGGCGAGGAAAGGGGAGGACTTTAACCCGAGCCAGGGTCCCATTGATCCAGAGCTGGTGATGATATCTGGTGGCGGGAGGTCCCATGGCTCCATAGCCATTGGAGATGGACTTATCCGTTGTCCTAGCACTCTCCCGGAGATCAAGGCGCGCCAGTCGAGCTCCGCTCCTGAGATAAGGCCTCGTGAACGGCCAGTGCAACTCGCCATCAAGGTTAGTGATACGTACTCAGTTATCTTTCTCCATTACATTGTGTGCGCTTCCATCAATGATTACAAATGGTCATGTGAGTGGTGTTGCAGGCTGCTATACAGACTGAGAGAGATAGAACGGAGAAACTTCTGGCGGAGGCGGCGGAGAGGCAGCGGGAGATGGAGGAGAGGACGAGAAAGATGATGGAGGAGGAGAGGGCACGGAATGACATGCAGGCAAGGGCCATGTACGAGCTCCTTGTGGTAAGTTTCTTCTGCAGATTACTTGCTAGTCTTAACATTTGAGTCTCATTACTAACTAGTATGACTCTGTTCTGAAAACCAAATGTGCAGTCTGTGTGCGAGAAGTCCGGTCAGCCCGCTCCGCCGATGCCAGTGATTGCTCCTGGGAGCACGGTGAGTTTAGTTTGAATGAACATTACTTGGTAGTCTTAACATTTGAGTGTCGTAATGCTAACGAGACATTGGAAATGATCTTTGGTGCAGCTTAACTCCAGAAACGCATCGCACGATCCTTCTCCAGGTAGCGGCACTAGCCACCCCGCTCCTACACCTCCCTGATCACGGTAAGTTTCTCTAGTGTTTTGCTTAACAAATGCATAAAGACCTAGACTTAGCTTTATTTCCTCCTATATGCTTACCATAATGACCTAGAGTTAGCTTATTTTCCTCCAAAATGACCCATTTTACCTAGGTTAGCTTATAAATGATGCAGTTCATCCAAGTTAGCTCAAAAATGACCCCTTTTACGTAGATTAGCTCCTAAATGATCCATTTTACCTACGTTAGCTTTAAAATGGTCCATTTCACCTACGTTAACTCCAAAATGACCCATCTTACCTAGGTTATCTCATAAACGATCCATTTCAACTAATTTAGCTCATAAACGATCCATTTGACCTAAGTGAGCTAAAAAACGATCCATTTCACCTAAATTAGCTCTTAAATGATCCATTTCACCTAAGTTAGCTGAAAAAGATCCATTTCAACTAAATTAGCTCAAAAATGATCCATTTCAACAAAGTTAGCTCAAAACCGATCCATTTCAACAAAGTTAGCTCAAAAACGATCCATTTGACCTAAGTGAGCTAAAAAACTATCCATTTCACCTTAGTTACCTCAAAAACGATCCATTTCACCTTAGTTACCTCAAAAACGATCCATTTCTAACTTTCTTATTTTGCCATTTTGCAGATTTCATTATGTGCTGGATGGAGTGCTTGTTCTACTTTTCTTCTTCTTGTCTTCTCATTCTAGTCACCTTAGCTATGGAGTGCTTCTTTATGTATGGATGGAACTTCTTTATGTATGAAATGATGGATGGAACTTGTTTATGTATGAAATGATGGATGGAACTTGTTTATGTATGAAATGATGTATGAACTTGTTTATGTGATGAATGCCTGTGAAATATATCTATATGCCATATATATTTTCTGTGCAAATTGTGGGATTTAACAAAAAACAGAAAAAACAGACAATATGCAGGCTCTTTGCCGTCTGCCGTAGACGGCAAAGAAGCCACGTGGCAGCCAACTGTGCTTCCTGGGAGATGACCCATTTGGTCAGTTTGCCTACAGTGGCAGACGGCAAAGACTTTGCCGTCCGTGGCAGACGGCAAAGAACCTGCACTTTGCCATCAGTGGCAGACGGCAAAGAACCTGCCATCTAGTGACGTGTAGATGACATCATAAGGCGGACGGCAAAGACCAGAGAAATTTTGCCGTTCGCGGCGGACGGCAAAGGTCTGCCGATAGCCACTTAACGGACTAACAGCGCAATTATTGCCGTCCACCCTCTTTGCCATCCGCCGCAGATGGCAAAGGCTCTTTGCCGTCCGCCGCCAGGAAGCAGACGGCAAAGCAGCTGTTTACCGTAGCCTTCTTTGCCGGAGCCTTTTGTCGTCCGCGGCTGACGGCAAAGGTCTTTGCCGTCCGCCTTTCGAGCCTTTGCCGTCCGCCGTGGCAGACGGCAAAGTAGCTGTTTCCTGTAGTGGCAGTGGGTGCGGCGACGCCGGCGGAGAGGCAGGCGGCGGCGCGCAGGCCGGCAGCGGGGGAGGCGCGCGGGCGCGGCCCGGAGGAGAGGGCGCGACACGGAGAGGGAACGGAGCTAGGGTTGGACTGCGCGAAAATCTCGGGGGTCTCACATATTTATAGGTAGAGGGAGCTAGGAGAGTCCAAATGAGGTGCGGTTTTCGCCCACATGATCGTGATCGAACGACCTACAGCATGGAAGAGAGTTTGGTGGGTTTTGGGCTGGTTTTGAGGGGGTTTTTGCTGCACACTCAAATGGCCTTTGCGGATGCTCGGTTAACCGTTGGAGCACCAAACGACCTCGAAATGGAATGAAACTTGACCGGTGGTCTCCCGGTGGTATACTAGGGCCACTTGACAAGCCTCAGTCCATTCCGAGAATGTTTGACACCCGCTCACGAAAGAAAACAAGAGGGGTGCGCCGGAGGAGATGGGAGCGCCGGATTGCAAAACGGACAACGGGGAAAATGCTCGGATGCATGAGACGAACACGTATGCAAATGCAATGCGCATGATGACATGATATGAAATGCATGACATGAACAAAATACAAAACGACAAACAAAACCCGACCACGGAGGGAATATCATAGCACATAGCCGACAATGGCAAGAGTCGGAGTTACAAATATGGAAAGTTACATCCGAGGTGATACAGTGGCGTCCGGGGAGGGACGAGGGGGGTCGCGGTGGTCGTCGCCGTCATCCCACTCCCGCGTCATGGGCGGAGCCAGCAGACAGGAGAGGGAGGGGGACGGGGAGGTATCCGGGCCGGCGGTCGCCGGCGAGGGAGGATGAGGAGGCGGGTGGAGCGGGCCGGGGGATGGGGAGGAACTGGAGATCTCTTCGGGAGAGGGGGAGACCGTGGCGGCAGGATGGGGGGACGAGGGGCGCGGCAGGCCGTAGGGTAGCCAGATCGATCGAGGGGTTCAGTGGGCTTAGGGCACGGAGCCGGCCCAAGGATCGAAGGCCCAGCTGCCGCGGCCCGGGGAAGAGGCCTATGAGCCCGGAGGGCCAGGCCAGCTACCCGGCGTGAGCGGGCCACCTCCTCGCAGCCCCAAGGGGCACGGCCTAGGACAGGGAGCGGGACACCGCGCGGAAGGGTATCCCCTTCGCAGGGAGGGGCCGCCGCCGCCACCGTCGCCGGGGCAAGGGGGGGCGAGGCCGCCGGCCAAGGGCGACGAGGGAGGGAGAGAGGGCGGAACTGACGCGCGAAGGAGCCAAACGCGGCGATGAAGGGTCGGAACGGGGAGCAGCGGGGCACTATCACGCCGGCGGGCGGGGAGGCGGGAAGAGCCGAGGGAGTCGCCGGCGCTAGCCGAGGAAGGGACGCCGTGGACGCCCGCCATGAGGACCGGGCCGAACCCAAGTCAGAACGGCCCGCCACTCCCCTGGAGCGGCGTCGGCGGCCTCCCGAGCCCCGCAAGGCTGCGCCTTGGCCCCGAGGCGGACGAGCAGAGCTCATTGGCCGGTTCTGCGCGCGCAGCCGCGAGCCGGAGGCAGAACGTCCGCAACGGGAGGCTGAGCCAGCGGCCACGCTGGTTGGCGACACACGAACGGGGGGGGGGGGGACGGGGGACGGGGGGGGCCAGGGCAGTCGGCCAGGGGGGGGTTCGTCCTCCTCGGCGAGGTCCGCCCAACGGATCCGCGGCAACACCTCGAGGGAGGACGGGAGCGGCGAGGAGGCAGACGTCGTAGGAGGCGGGGAAGCTGGGCGGGGGTCCGACGAGGAGCCGGGCGGGGAGGGAACGCCGGCCGCGGCGCCCGCCGGGGGTGGGGGCGCGTCGCCAGGGTCGCCAGAGCCCGAGACTTCCATCAGCCCTTCTAGCTAGCTCCCACTCAACATCTTTAAACTTTGACCGTTGCACGGATGGGAGTAGTAGACTGGATACAGTAGAATAATATAGAAAATTTGTTTGTGCGTTGCAACCATAGGAAAAAGAAGAGTCAATTACCTCACTGGTGCTTGAACTTGGCGCGAAAAATCACTTTAGTGCTAAAACTTGTGATGTACATTGAATCGATGCAACAACTTGGCTTCCTTGTGCAAATACGGTGCAAATCACAATACGCTGCAGGGTTGACTACACATGCCAGCATGGCATAAAGTCCGCTGTCAGGACGCTGTTAATTTGTGAAAATACCCTCGGAACTTTTTTGGTCACGAGAGAGCCACAGCGAGGTTGGTCCCCCCGGCAGTACAAAGTGTAAATAATCCCATGGCTGCTTTCTTCCCATTCTTTCTTCTTTCTCCGTCACTAGATTCCGGTTAAAACGCGTGGAAAAAGTTTGATTGGGATTGTTTAAGCAATTCCCGTCAAAAAACAATGGATTCTGGCTAGTTTTATCGAGAGCACAAAAATTAGTCATGCTCACTGCAGCGTGCACACTGAAGGCACTATAGCCACTGCAGCCCCGACATTTATCCATTTCCATACCGGATAGCTAGCCTAAATATCTCATAACAAGGACACTCACAGGTCATGGACTGCAGTTAGTGCGGACCATTTTGTACGCGCTATGTTCTTAAGATATTTGCAAAATGCATGTAGTAAGTAATCAAATAATGTTCAAATATTAGTATGCTATAGATATTATACACAAAAACTTATGATTAGTAAATAAAAGCATTCAAAAAAATTAATGAATACGAGCATTTTTGTACACTCATGGCTCATATTTAAATTATACAAATGTAGAATACAAACATTTACTAAATACTTCTGACCATCAACTTGTGTATAATTTTCAGTTGTGACCTATATTCAATTTTTTTACATAACTTAAGTATTACCACCATTAATTATTCATATCAACATTTTTTCTAAATAATGGTTATTTTTTATTATTACAAACATTACTTTAAACAACATACTTATGAGTTAAAATTATGTGTATAATTGGTTAAACGTTTCTACAATTATTTATGAATTACAATTTAAGAAATATTCATATTCTTTAATTATACAAAATTTTTTTGTAATTCATAAACTAAGTACATGAATATTTCAAAATAATACTTGATCAGTTTTAAGTAAGTTATTTCATTGGTACGTATAGTATTTATACACACGGATATAAAACACCAGTATTTTTTTTCTATTTGTGTGTTATAATACATGTTTTTTTAAGAAAACACACAATCTTTATTAAAACAACTTCTTGAAGCAACATAATATTTCTAGGGATGACTATTTTATTAAAATTGTGAATTTTTTTAACATATATGAGCATTTATCTGAATATATACGAACTTGTTTAAATGACTTATACAAATATTTGTATATTTCTTAATTTAATTATATGTATATGTATAAAATTAATAATTTAATATTTTATGATATTACATGAAAATTTTCAAATTAGAGTGGAAGGATCGGTTGCAGGTCTCATGTGGTCGCTTGTTCGACTCCCTAAGCCATCATTTTTAACTTGTATCAAAAATCTTAATGTACATTCTTTAACGAAAATGGTATAAAGGATATGTATCAAAAGGGTGAATAAATTCCCGAGGCTGAGGTAGCTAGTTGCGCACGCCCTGTACCAACAGATCCTCGGTTCGAGTCTGCAGTTGACCAATTCTGTTTTTCTCATATAATGTATGTATGATGCTGAGACAATTAATTAAGTCATGGACTTTTTTGTGAGTAGAAAAATATTGAGGGTGTTTTCACAAAGAAGCGGGCCATAAGTCTCCAACATTGGGTCACTGACAGTGGTCCCATGCCACGCTGTCACGCCTAGTCAGCCCTGTGGGCGTATTCAACTGCATTTTGCACCGTATTTGAACGGTAAATCAGGTTGTTGCATCGGTGCAATGTACACCACAAGTTTTAGCACTAAAATGACTTTTCACGCAAAGTTCAAGCATCGATGGTGTAATTGTCTCAAAAAAGAATACCTCACACCCATCAGTTTTAGTCCTTAAAAACCGCACGACGCAACAATTAAATAGCTACCAATTTCTTTCCATCTTTCCCACTGTCTCTTGATCTCTTCTCTCTGTACAACAATGGCAGCAGCACAAAAAAATAGCAGCATCTGTACAAAGCAATTAAAACAAATAAAATTGCTCCAAATCTCAATTCTCTCTCTCTCTCTCTCTCTCTCTCTCTCTCTCTCCAAAAGCATAATTGTGGCATACAAAGCATAGCAAACAAAATTGCCCTACATTTCTCCTCTTTGTTATGTCCTCACGTCATACAAAATTGCAGGGATGGAAATCTTATTCTCATCCGCACTTAACTTGTATATCCTCCCAGGAATCCGGTACCATCTTGCCATGGACCCAACCTACAGCAACACATCTCTCCACCACGACGGCTCTCCCAAGTGCTTGCCCACAGCACCAGTTGGTTTCTAATCATGTTTTATTTTATTTTGAGTACAAAATCATATAGTCTGGCTATGCTCTATCTTCATCACACAAAATATTTAAAGCATGCACAACCCCGATGACAAGCCAAGCAATTGTTTCATACTTTTGATGTTCTCAAACTTTTTCAATCTTCGCGCAATACATGAGCGTGAGCCATGGACATAACACTATATGTGGAATAGAATGGTGGTTGTGGAGAAGACAAAAAGGAGAAGATAGTCTCACATCAACTAGGCGTATCAACGGGCTATGGAGATTCCCATTAATAGATATGAATGCGAGTGAGTAGGGATTGCCATGCAACGGATGCACTAGAGCTATAAGTGTATGAAAGCTCAACGAAAGAAACTAAGTGGGTGTGCATCCAACTCGCTTGCTCACGAAGACCTAGGGCATTTTTGAGGAAGCCCATCATTGGAATATACAAGCCAAGTTCTATAATGTAAAATTCCCAATAGTATATGAAAATGACAACATAGGAGACTCTCTATCATGAAGATCATGGTGCTACTTTGAAGCACAAGTGTGGTAAAAGGATAGTAACATTGTCCCTTCTCTCTTTTTCTCTCATTTTTTTCTTTTTTTGGGCCTTTTCTCTTTTTTTATGGCATCTTTTTTTAGTCCGGAGTCTCATCCCGACTTGTGGGGGAATCATAGTCTCCATCATCCTTTCCTCACTTGGGACAATGCTCTAATAATGATGGTCATCACACTTCTATTTACTTACAACTCAAATATTACAACTCAAATATTACAACTCAATACTTAGAACAAAATATGACTCTATGTGAATGCCTCCGGCGGTGTACCGGGAAATGCCATAATAGGTAGGTATGGTGGCTGTTTTGAGGAAGGTATAAGGTGGTTGTATGATACTGGCGAAAGGTGCGCGGTATTAGAGAGGCTAGCAATGCTGGAAGGGTGAGAGTGCGTATAATCCATGGACTCAACATTAGTCATAAAGAACTCACATACTTATTGCAAAGATCTATTAGTTATCGAAACGAAGTACTACGCGCATGCTCCTAGGGGGATAGATTGGTAGGAAAAGACCATCGCTCGTCCCCGACCGCCACTCATAAGGAAGACTATCAATCAATAAATCATGCTCCGACTTCATCACATAACGGTTCACTATACGTGCATGCTACAGGAATCACAAACTTTAGAACAAGTATTTCTCAAATCCACAACTACTCAACTAGCATGACTCTAATATCACCATCTTCATATCTCAAAACAATTATCAAGTATCAAACTTCTCATAATATTCAATGCACTCTATATGATAGTTTTTATTATACCTATCTTGGATGCTTATCACTTAGGACTAAATTTTTAACCAAAACAAATTACCATGCTGTTCTAAAAGACTCTTAAAATAATATAAGTGAAGCATGAGAGACCAATTATTTCTGTAAAGTAAAACCACCGCCGTGCTCTAAAAGATATAAGTGAAGCACTAGAGCAAAATTTTCTAGCTCAAAAGATATAAGTGAAGCACATATAGTATACTAATAAATTTCGATTCATGTGTGTGTCTACCAAAAGGTGTGTACAGCAAGGATGATTGTGGTAAACTAAAAATCAAAGACTCAAATCATACAAGACGCTCTAAGAAAAACACATATCATGTGGTGAATAAAAATATAGCATCAAGTAAAGTTACCGATGGACGAAGACAAAAGAGGGGATGCCTTCCGGGGCATCCCCAAGCTTAGGCTTTTGGTTGTCCTTGGATTTTGGCTTGGGGTGCCTTGGGCATCCCCAAGCTTAGGCTCTTGCCACTCCTTGTTCCATAATCCATCAAATCTTTACCCAAAAACTTGAAAACTTCACAACACAAAACTCAACAGAAAATCTCATGGGCTCCGTTAGCGAAATAAAACAAATCACCATTTTAAGGTACTTTAATGAACTCATTCTTTATTTATATTGGTGTTAAACCTACTGTATTCCAACTTCTATATGGTTCATAACCTCCGATACTAGCCATAGATTTATCAAAATAAGCAAACAACACACGAAAAACAGAATCTGTCAAAAACAGAACCGTCTGTAGTAATCTTCATCTAACGCAAACTTCTGGAACTCAGAAAAATCTACCAAACTTGGAAGACCTATATAATTTGTTTATTGATCTACTTCAATTGGAATCAGTATTTTATCACGTTCTGGTGATTTTTAACAATTGTTTTCGTGAGCAGAAAGTTTCTGATTTTTTCAGCAAGATCAAATAACTATCATCCAAGAAGATCCTATAGGTTTTACTTGGCACAAACACTAATTAAAACATAAAACCACATCTAACCAGAGGCTATATCAATTATTTATTCAAAAATAGAAAGGAAATATATTGGGTTGTCTCCCAACAAGCGCTTTTCTTTAAAGCCTTTTAGTTAGGCATTGATAATTTTAATGATGCTCACATCAAAGATAAGAATTAAAGCACAAAGAGAGCATCATATAGTATATGAAAAACACATCGAAGTCTAACATACTTCCTATGCATAGGCATCTTATAGGCAAACAAATTATCAAGGAAAGCAAAAACTAGCATATGCAAACAATAGCGATCTCAACATGAAGAGAGGTAGTTTAGTAACATGAAAATTTCTACAACCATATTTTCCTCTCTCATAATAATTACATGTAGGATCATAAGCAATTTCAACAATATAGCTATCACAAAACATATTCTTAACACGATCCACATGTATGCAAAGTTGGCACTCTTCCAAAATAGTGGGATTATCATTAACTAAAGTCATGACCTCTCCAAACCCACTTTTATCAAAAACTTCATAAGATTGAAAATTCTCCAAATATGTGGGATCTAAAGTTGACACTCTTCCAAACCCACTTTAAATATTATTGCAAACAATATTATCAATCTCATATTCATCATGGGGCTTAAATAAATTTTCAAGATCATAAGAAGAATCACCCCAATCATGATCATTGCAACAAAATAGTAGTCATACCAAAACTAGCATCCCCAAGCTTAGGGTTTGCATATTATTAGCACAATTGACATTAATAGAATTTATAGTAGAATCATTGCAGTCATGCTTTTGATTCAAGGAACTATCAAGTGTGGGTGTAATAGCAATAATCTCATGTTTAACATAAGGAACTATAGCAAATTCATCTCCATAAATATTGGCATCATGGCCATAAGAATAGCAAGCATCATGTCCATCAAGGGATATTTCAATAAAAATCATCGGTATCATAATTATCTATAGATTCGTGCATATCATTATTTCCTTCCAAAGCAACGGTCATTCTCTCAATAAATTCCTTAACATAGGCATTATGAGCATAGTTTTCATAGCAATATTTAAGTATGTCGGAATTTTCAGATTTGTAGAGAGTAATATCATACTTTTCAATCAAAGAAGAAACTTCATGAGCACCCTTAAAAACGACAAATTCTTCAATTTGTTCGATATCATAGTAACTATAAACACCCTTTCCATAAGAAGATAAGATTTCATTATCATTAAACTCACATAGGTAGGGAAGGTGTTTTTCAGGGTTCTTAGAGCAACAAGTAAAATCATAAATTTCACAAAGATTCCAAGCATAGCATAGCGAACTATTTATTTGATACCATAAGAGCTTCCCCTTTTCAGACAAACGATGACGCACAAAATGAGCATGCTCATCTAAAGATTTTCCCTCAACTAAACTAGTTGGGGTTTCAGCACGAGCACATATAGATCGAAGATGATCCAAGTAGAACACTTTAAGTGGATCCATATCAATAATTTTTATCAAGCAAAGATGCAAGCAAATAGAAGGCACATGGAAACACAAACAAAAAGACATACGGGAAGAAGGCGAAGAAAAGGCAAAGTTGAAGTGGGGGAGAGGAAAACGAGAGGCAAATGGCAAATAATGTAATGCGAGGGATAAGAGTTTGTGATGGGTACTTGGTATCTCTTGACTTGTGCGTAGACTCCCCGAAAACGGCGCCAGAAATCCTTCTTGCTACCTCTTGAGCACTGCGTTGTTTTTTCCCTTGAAGAGGAAAGGGTGATGCAGCAAAGTAGCGTAAGTATTTCCTTCAGTTTTTGAGAACCAAGGTATCAATCCAGTAGGAGACCACACGCAAGTCCCTCGTACCTACACAAACAAATAAGAACCTTGTAACCAACGCGATAAAGGGGTTGTCAATCCCTTCACGTCCACTTGCAAAAGTGAGATCTGATAGAGATAATAAGATAAATATTTTTGGTATTTTTATGATATAGATTGAAATTAAAGATTGCAAAGTAAAAATAGATTGGAAACTTATATGATGGAGAATAGACCCGGGGGCCATAAGTTTCACTAGTGGCTTCTCTCAAGATAGCATAAGTATTACGGTGGGTGAACAAATTACTGTCGAGCAATTGATAGAATAGTGCATAGTTATGAGAATATCTAGGCATGATCATGTACATAGGCATCACGTCCGCGACAAGTAGATCGAAACGATTCTGCATCTACTACTAGTCCACACATCGACCGCTATCCAGCATGCATCTAGAGTATTAAGTTCATAAAAACAGAGTAACACATTAGGCAAGATGACATGATGTAGAGGGATAAACTCAAGCAATATGATATAAACCCCATCTTTTTATCCTCGATGGCAACAATACAATACGTGTCGTTTCCCTTTCTGTCACTGGGATCAAGCAACGCAAGATTTAACCCAAAGCTAAGGACTTCTCCCATTGCAAGAAAGATCAATCTAGTAGGCCAAACCAAACTGATAATTCGAAGAGACTTGCAAAGATAACCAATCATACATAAAAGAATTCAGAGGAGATTCAAATATTGTTCATAGATAATCTTGATCATAAACCCACAATTCATCGGATCTCGACAAACACACCGCAAAAAGAGTTACATCGAACAGATCTCCAAGAAGATCGAGGAGAACTTTGTATTGAGATCCAAAGAGAGAGAAGAAGCCATCTAGCTAATAACTATGGACCCAAAGGTCTGAGGTAAACTACTCACACATCATCGGAGAGGCTATGGTGTTGATGTAGAAGCCCTCCATGATCGATGCCCCCTCCAGCGGAGCGCCGGAAAAGGCTCCAAGATGGGATCTCACGGGTAGAGAAGGTTGCGGCGGTGGAAATAGGGTTTCGTGGTGCTCTTGGATGTTTTCGGGGTATATGGATATATATAGGAGGAAGAAGTAGGTCAGTGGAGCTGCAGGGGGCCCACGAGGGTGGGGGGCACGCCCAGGGGGGGCAGGCGCGCCTCCCTGCCTCGTGGCCTCCTCGCTTCTTTCTTGATGTCCACTCCAAGTCCCCTGGATCACGTTTGTTCCAAAAATAACTCTCCCGAAGGTTTCATTTCATTTGGACTCCGTTTGATATTCCTTTTCTGCGAAACACTGAAATAGGCAAAAAACAACAATTTGCACTGGGCCTTCGGTTAATAGGTTAGTCCCAAAAATAATATAATTGTGTTTAGTAAAGCCCATTAAACATCCAAAACAGATAATATAATAGCATGGAACAATCAAAAATTATAGATACGTTGGAGACGTATCAACTATCCCCAAGCTTAATTCCTGCTCGTCCTCGAGTAGGTAAATGATAAAAACAGAATTTTTGATGTGGAATGCTACCTAGCATATTTCTTAATGTAATTTTCTTTATTGTGGCATGAATGTTTAGATCCGAAAGATTCAAGATAAAAGTTTAATATTGACCTAAAAATAATAATACTTCAAGCATACTAACAAAGAAATCGTGTCTTCTCAAGATAACATGGCCAAAGAAAGTTATCCCTACAAAATCATATAGTCTGGCTATGCTCTATCTTCATCACACAAAATATTTAAATCATGCACAAAACCCCGATGACAAGCCAATAAATTGTTTCATACTTTTGATGTTCTCAAACTTTTTCAATCTTTGCGCAATACATGAGCGTGAGCCATGGACATAACACTATATGTGGAATAGAATGGTGGTTGTGGAGAAGACAAAAAGGAGAAGATAGTCTCACATCAACTAGGCGTATCAACGGGCTATGGAGATTCCCATTAATAGATATGAATGCGAGTGAGTAGGGATTGCCATGCAACGGATGCACTAGAGCTATAAGTGTATGAAAGCTCAACGAAAGAAACTAAGTGGGTGTGCATCCAACTCGCTTGCTCACGAAGACCTAGGGCATTTTTGAGGAAGCCCATCATTGGAATATACAAGCCAAGTTCTATAATGTAAAATTCCCAATAGTATATGAAAATGACAACATAGGAGACTCTCTATCATGAAGATCATGGTGCTACTTTGAAGCACAAGCGTGGTAAAAGGATAGTAACATTGTCCCTTCTCTCTTTTTCTCTCATTTTTTTTCTTCATTTTTTGGGCCTTTTCTCTTTTTTATCGCCTCTTTTTTTTTTCTTTTTAGTCTGGAGTCTCATCCCGACTTGTGGGGGAATCATAGTCTCCATCATCCTTTCCTCACTTGGGACAATGCTCTAATAATGATGGTCATCACACTTTTATTTACTTACAACTCAAAAGTTACAACTCAATACTTAGAACAAAATATGACTCTATGTGAATGCCTCCGGCGGTGTACCGGGATGTGCAATGAATCAAAAGCGACATGTATGAAAGAATTATAAAGGTGGCTTTGCCACAAATACGATGTCAACTACATGATCATGCAAAGCAATATGACAATGATGGAGCGTGTCATAATAAACAGAACGGTGGAAAGTTGCATGGCAATATATCTCAGAATGGCTATGGAAATGCCATAATAGGTAGGTATGGTGGCTGTTTTGAGGAAGGTATATGGTGGGTGTATGATACCGGCGAAAGATGCGCGGTATTAGAGAGGTTAGCAATGGTGGAAGGGTGAGAGTGCGTATAATCCATGGACTCAACATTAGTCATAAAGAACTCACATACTTATTGCAAAAATCTATTAGTTATCGAAACGAAGTACTACATGCATGCTCCTAGGGGGATAGATTGGTAGGAAAATGTAACGCCCTGATAATCAAGCTACAGTAATCCCCTACTAATGATGCCAAGTCATCACTTTTACTGTTGCTAATCTCACTTTGATCCAAAACCAATTCAAATTCAATTTTAAAATTAAGTGAAATAAATTATTTCTCCAAAAAGTAAAACAAAAATGTTCGCTGGGTTGCAAATATTCACTAACTAAATGTCATGAGTGATTCAACATCATTTGAGATAGCCAATTTCCCCTGGGAATTAAAGCAGTTCCAAATCAGCATTTTTAAATGCTTTTCCATTTATGAAAAATCCAAATCAATTCAAACTCCTCCCAAACTTTTTTTGGCAGGTGCCAAATATTGTAATGTATTTATTTGGCCAAGTTCCACATTTTTACGAAGACCAATTGACAGCTCAAAATATTACAAACAGATTCTGTGTAAGAAAATGAGGAAATAATTTTAAACAAAAAAAGGGGCCTAACTACTATTGTGCACTTGTAGCCCATTGCTACAGTCACTGTTCAAGAACTTGGTCGAGTTACCATTAAAATGCCCATTTAATCGCTACTCGGTGCCTAACTGAGGTGAATAGCACATACTCGGTTCATTAAATGGTCAAGCCGATTAACTGGCATTTAATCGGTTGTCAGACGATTAACTGGTTGTCAAACCGATTAATCGGTGATGGGTCAGGTAAGAAGCGGCGTCCATTAATCTTGTTATGTGTGGCTGCATATTGCCAAGTTGTGTGGCTGTCATTTTAATTTATCTTATCATGTCTCATGTGTGGCTGCTTGTTGTCACATGTATGGCTGTCATTTACTCATTTATCTTGACAAGTTTAGAGCATATACAAATGCATATCTATCATCAATTCTGTAGGGTTGTTGCCTTCTGGTTTGGATGCATCATGACCAAACCGTCCAGGTAACAATTCTACCTCTTGTCCATGCTTTTTATATGCCTACGGCATTATATTTTAGTATAAATGTATAATACGTAGCTGTGAGCATTGGATTATGTGGTACAATACGTGAAAAACTAGTTACATGTTGCCAATATATTCTCATGTGCAACCGATTAATGATCGACCGATTAATTCACTTAAATGGCCGATTAACTGATTAATCGCTAATCAGTAGTCGACTGAGCAGTTACCAGTTACCGAATTCCCGAACAATGGCTACAGTGCACATCCCAGCCCCACAATCACCTTTTCCCCTTCCTCCTGCTACAGGAGGCAGGCAGGGGATCGTGGCGGCCATCCCATGGCGCCCGGCCAGGTGCCGGCCATCCGGCGTCCTCCCGATGTAGATAAGAACCACCCAGACAGCATGGGCAAACCCTATCCCCCTCCCTCTCCCCCTTTCACTCGCTCTCTCTCTTCTCCCGCGTGAAACCGCCGCTGCCATCGCCATGGCCGCGACCACCGTGCTCCCCGTGCCGCGAGAAGACGCCCAGAAGAACCGCCACGGTCCACTTCGTCCATCCCGAGGACCGAATCGAGCGGGGACGACCCGTACACTCGCCATCTCCACCATCTTCATCCTGTACATCGTCGTCGTCCGCCGTCGATTCCCGTAACTCCGGCCACCCCGACCCCCGTCGAGCCCGCTGCCTGTTAAATTGTGATCCAAATTATACCGTATTGGACTAGACGTAGTACAACCGGTGTGGGCCTTTGCGTTGGTACCGACGCGTACGAGTACAACTCGTTTACTTGTCCTCCAAGGACTCTCATGTATTGCCCTCATATATACCCCATGTAGTCGCACCTCAGATGGTCTGTCGTCTCGTGCTTGTAATACTCCTCCTCATAGTGATTGCGCCTTCGTGCGTCCGTGGTTTTCTCCCGCAAGGGTTTCCACGTAAAAATCCGTGTCTCTCTGTCTTGTTTATTTCTCGTTATTATCTAACAAGTGGTATAAAGAGCCAAGTTTCCGATACGAGATTTGAGACCGGAGAGATTAGGGTTGCCTGTCCGTCGCCAGCGTCACGGCGATCCGTCGAATCCGACAGAAAATCAATTTCCACTTCTGCGATTCGCGATCTGCTACCCGCCACCCTCGCCTACCGTGCGCTCGTCCCATGTGCGTAATCTGCCGCTGCTACAACTTTCGCACCCGAAGTGCGTGGGTTTCATCCAAGTCCCGAGGCAGCCATCTGCTTCTACTGACGTGAAGACAGCTGCAAGTCCACGGGAATTTCAACCGAAGCTGCTGCTGCTACTTACTCACGTGAGATTACGTGGCCACAGTACCTGTTGATTGCTAGTGCTACTGTTGCTATGTGAAACTAGTACTAGTCATTAGTACTTTCTACGTGTACATCGGAGGCTATCAGGTGCTATTTACTCAGTATTTTTATTCGCTCCGCAAATTAATTCTATCAAGAATTTTTGTTCGGCTTGTACTACTTTGTGTACACAGTTTTATCGACTCATGGCATCCATGAAGTACGATCTTCCGCTGCTGGACCGTGACACAAGGTTTACCCTATGGCAAGTCAAGATGCGGGCGTTGTTGGCACAGTCCGACTATGATGAAGCACTGGATAGTTTTGGGAAACAAAGGATTCAGGACTGGACTGATGAGGAGAAAAGAATTGATTGTAAGGCTTTGTCACAAATTCAAATCCATTTTCATAATAATATTTTGCAGGAAGTTTTGAGCGAGAAAACTGCCGCCGCTCTATGGTTAAAGCTGGAAGGGATTTGCATGACTAAAGATCTCACCAGCAAGATGCATCTGAAGCAAAAATTATTCCTGCACAGGTTACCCGAGGGAGGTATGTTTTAAATCATATTTCAGAATTTAAAGAGATCATATCTGATCTAGCTGCAATGGAGGTTAAGTATGAAGAGGAAGATACTGCTTTAATGTTACTTTGTTCACTGCCAAGTTCTTATACCAATTTTAGAGACACCATATTATACAGTCGTGATACTCTCACGCTTAATGAAGTTTATGAAGCTTTGAACTCTAAGGAGAAGATGAAATTAATGGTGCCTTATGATGGTTCGAGTTCATCCCAGGCCGAGGGATTATCTGTTCGTGGCAGGACAAAGGAGAAGAACTCCAATAATGGAAACAGAGGCAAAAGTAAGAACGGCTACAGGGGCCGGTCGCAATCCAGAGACAAGAAGTATTGCAGATATTGCAAGAGAGATGGGCATGACATCTCTGAGTGTTTCAAGTTGCAGAACAAGGAAAAGAGGAAAGGTAACAAACAAGGTGAAAATTCTGCTAACGTTGCTCGTGATGATAGTTCCGATGATGCTCTTGTCGTTATTGCTGGATGTGCTGAGACCAATGATGAGTGGGTATTTGACACTGCATGCACTTTTCATATGTGTCCACATAGAGATTGGTTTAATACTTTTGATTCCACTACTTCTGCTGGTTCCGTTTTGGGTTTTGATAATTCACCATGCAAGATTGAAGGCATAGGTTCTATTCGAATCAAGATGTTTGATGGCATAATCAAAACTTTGACAGATGTTCGGTATATTCCGAAGATGAAGAGAAATCTTATTTCTATGAGTGCCCTTGATGCAAAGGGATACAAGTATTCAGGTGGAGATAGTGTTTTGAAAGTCACCAAAGGTTCCCTAATAGTGATGAAAGGTGATTTAAGTTCGACCAATGGTATTTATTACCTTTGAGGTTCTACCATTTCAGGTAACGCTACTCCAGTTATTTCAAAGAATTCTGATTGTGATGCTGCTAACCTTTGGCATATGCGTCTTGGACATATGAGTGAACTTGGTTTAGCAGAGTTAAATAAGAGAGGTCTTCTTGATGGATATGAACCTGGTAAATTGAAATTTTGTGAGCATTGTATCTTCGGCAAACACAAGAGGGTGAAGTTCAACACTTCGGTTCATACAACTGAAGGTATTCTTGATTATGTTCATTCTGATTTATGGGGACCATCTCGCAGAAAGTCACTAGGTGGTGCTAGTTACATGCTGACTATTATTGATGATTATTCGAGAAAAGTTTGGCCTTATTTCTTGAAGCATAAATATGAAGCATTCTCAGCTTTTAAGGAGTGGAAGATTATGATTGAGAGACAAACTGAAAAGAAGGTAAAGATACTTCGCACTGATAATGGTATGGAATTCTGTTCTAAGCAATTTAAGAATTATTGCAAGTCTGAAGGCATTGTCAGACACTACACCGTTCCTTATACTCCTCAACAAAACGGTGTTGCTGAGCGTATGAACAGGACCATTATTTCCAGAGCCCGTTGCATGTTGTCCAATGCAGGTTTGCATAGGCGTTTTTGGGCTGAGGCCGCTTCCACTGCTTGTTATCTCATTAACCGTTCACCATCTATTGCTCTTAATAAGAAAACTCCAATTGAGGTATGGTCTGGTTCACCTGCTGATTATTCACAGTTGAGAGTTTTTGGTTGCATTGCTTATGCTCATGTTGATAATGGAAAATTGGAGCCTAGGGCTGTTAAGTGCATCTTTCTTGGTTATAAGTCTGGTGTTAAAGGTTTTAAATTGTGGAATCCTGAAACCAGAAGGTTGTTATTAGCAGAAATGTTATCTTTAATGAATCTGCTATGTTACATGATGTTTCATCTACTAATGTTCCCGTTGAGAGTGAACAGCAGCCTATTGTTCAGGAGCCTACTGTTCAGGTGGAGCATGTTATTGATTCAGGTGATACATCTGGTAATGAAATTGTTGATGCACATGATGAACCCGTCGTTGATGATGAAAATGTCACTCCTACTCCAAATCAGCCTATTGTTCCGCCCAGTTGGAATCTCGCACGTGACAGAGTTAGACGGGGTATTAATAAACCTGACAGGTTAATTGAAGAGTGCAATATTGTTTCTTTTGCTTTATCTGTTGCAGAAGAAATTGAAGGTAATGCTGAGCCTTCTTCATATTCCGAGGCTATTATTTCTGGTGATAGTAATAAGTGGATGACCGCTATGCATGATGAGATGGAATCACTTGAAAAGAATGGCACTTGGGATTTAGTAAGATTACCTAGAGAGAAGAAACCTATTCGTTGCAAGTGGGTTTTCAAGAGGAAAGAAGGTGTTTCTCCTAATGATGAGACAAGATATAAAGCAAGGTTAGTTGCTAAAGGTTACAGTCAGATTCCAGGTATTGACTATAACGAAGTCTTTTCTCCTGTTGTGAAGCATAGCTCTATTCGCACTTTACTCAGTATTGTTGCCATGCATGATCTTGAGCTTAAACAATTGGATGTTAAAACTGCATTTTTACATGGAGAATTAGAAGAGGATATTTATATGGAACAACCTGAAGGTTTTGTTATTCCTGGAAAAGAAAAGCTTGTCTGTAAGTTAAAGAAATCTCTTTATGGATTGAAGCAATCCCCTAGACAGTGGTACAAGAGATTTGACACCTTTATGCTCTCTCAAGGTTTCAAACGGTCTAATTATGATAGTTGTGTTTATTTGAAAACTGTCAAAGGTTCAACTATTTATTTGCTCCTTTATGTTGATGATATGCTAATTGTTGCAAAGAGTATGTCAAAGATTAATGAACTAAAGAAGTAATTGAGTAATGAATTTGAGATGAAGCATTTGGGTGCAGCAAAGAAAATACTTGGCATGGAAATATCCAGAGATAGACCATCTGGAAAAGTATATCTAAGTCAGAAGGGATATATTGATAAAGTTCTTCGTCGTTTTAATATGCATAATGCCAAGCCAGTAAGTACTCCGTTAGCTGCACACTTCAAATTATCATAAGCTTTATGTCCTAAGTCAGATGCAGATATTGAGTACATGTCTAGAGTTCCCTATTCAAGTGCAGTTGGTTCACTTATGTATGCCATGGTTTGTTCTCGTCCTGATTTATCATATGCATCGAGTGTTGTCAGTAGATACATGGCTAATCCTGGAAAAGAGCATTGGAAAGCAGTTCAGTGGATTTTCAGATACCTGCGTGGTACTTCTAATGCTTATTTACAGTTTGGGAAAACTAGAGATGGACTTGTTGGTTTTGTTGATTCTGATTTTGCTGGTGATTTGGATAAGAGAAGATCACTCACAGGTTATGTTTTCACCATTGGTGGTTGTGCTGTGAGTTGGAGAGCAACTTTGCAGTCTATTGTGGCTTGTTCCACTACCGATGCCGAGTATATGGCTACTTCTGAGGCATGCAAAGAAGCTATCTGGTTGAGAGGTTTGTATACTGAGCTTTGTGGAGATTCATCTTGCCCTACCATATTTTCTGACAGTCAAAGTGCCATATATCTTACAAAGAATCCAATGTATCATGAGAGGACAAAGCACATTGATGTCAGATTTCATTATATTCGAGATGTTGTTGCTGAAGGCAATTTGAAGGTATGCAAGATAAGTACTCATGATAATCCTGCTGATATGATGACAAAGCCAGTTCCGACCAATAAGTTTGAGCTTTGCTCAGGCTTAGTTGGTATTTCTCACTAGTCCTATGGACTTTGACGCACAAGGTGTTTATGCTGATTTGGATGGAGTTATTCACTTTCTTCGACTACTGGAGGGAATTTGGATCAAGGTGGAGATTGTTAAATTGTGATCCAAATTATACCGTATTGGACTAGACGTAGTACGACCGGTGTGGGCCTTTGCGTTGGTACCGACGCGTACGAGTACAACTCGTTTACTTGTCCTCCAAGGACTCTCATGTATTGCCCTCATATATACCCCATGTAGTCGCACCTCAGACGGTCTGTCGTCTCGTGCTTGTAATACTCCTCCTCATAGTGATTGCGCCTTCGTGCGTCCATGGTTTTCTCCCGCAAGGGTTTCCACGTAAAAATCCGTGTCTCTCTGTCTCGTTTATTTCTCGTTATTATCTAACACTGCCAACCCCCTACGGCTCTTGGTGAGCCACGCCCTCCCCTTCTTCCCCCTCCGTTGCAGTCCTCCCCCACGACGCCCGCCGCCGCGCTCGCGCCCGTCCCCTGGACGCGCCTCCTCCCCTACTGGCCGCACGAACGCGCTCGCGCAGACCCGACCGCCCCTGCCCGACGCGGCTCCCGACCTCTGCGTGCCCGCGCTGCCCGCACCCACGGCCGCACGCTGCTGCTGCCTCCCGTGCGCTCGGCCACTACCGTGCTGCCGCGCCGTTGCCGTCTTCTGCCACTGCTGCCCTGCTGTTGTGTACCGCTAGGCACGCTTCCCTGCTGCCGCTACTGCCTACAGCGCTGAAACCTGCTGCCCGCGTTCGCTGCTATGCCCGCGCGTCGGCCGGCCTGCTGCGCGTTGCTCCGATCGCCCGGTGCCTGCCCCTGCTATACTGCTGCTGCTTCTGTTGCCGTTGGCCACTACTCCTGTGCCGCTCCTGATGCTGCTGCTGCGTTTCTTGCTCTGCCCACTGTCACTCCCGCTAGAAGCCGCCATCGCTGCTGCTCCTTGCCCGCAAGCCCCTGCCTGCGCACCGGCAGGGCCACGCCCCGCGCCATGCCCGCAGCTGCGCCTCGTGTGCGCCTGCTCCTTGGCGCCTTGTGTGCTGCCGGCCGTGGCTGCCATGCGCGGATGCGCCTCGCACATGCATGCCCAGCCGTGAGGCACGTCTGTACTAATGGACGGTCTAGTTAATTAGAAGTATTAGATTAGGTGCTATTAGCATATGCCAAGTGGGCCCTTGTATTTAATTAGTTCAGTTAATTATTAGGTAAGTTTAGTTCTGTTATTAGGTGTAGTCACAGACATATGGGTCCCACTGGCCCCATTGACCAGTCAAACCGCTCACTGGGATAACCTAGTCAATGACATGCGGGTCCCCTGGTCCCTTTGACTAGTCAACAGTCTCAGTTGACAGCTGACTGGGTAGTCAACTGGACCCACCTGTCAGCCCCTGGGTGCACTCTGGGTGCACTTAGCTTTTACATTTAATATAATTTTCGAATTAAATTAAATTCCAAAAAGTATAGGAAATGTTTAAAAAACTTTGAAAATTAATAGAAAATAAACCGTAACTCGGACGAAAATGTTTTCTACATGAAAGTTGCTCAGAAAAATCCAACGAATCCGAATACGCTGTCCATTAATCTGTCACATGCCTCTAACTATCTGAACATGGACCTTTCCCCCTCCGGTCATCTGTCTGACACAGGTTCGGAACCGGGAAAACATTCCCGGTTGACTTCCCCCTTCACCGGTATCGTGTAGCACCGCGTTAGAACACGTCTAGCTCTGCATGTTGTCCTGTTATGCACTTGCTTGCTATGTATTTAATGTTTCTTCTCCCCGTCTTCTCTTCGGTAGACCCCGTGATGGCTGCCGATGCCGCTGTGATCGACTATGTCACCGACGACCCCTCCTTCTCGTCTGAGCAACCAGGCAAGCCCCCCTTTTGATCATCCCGATATCACCCTTTTCCTTTCTCTCATGCTTGCATTAGATTTTGCTACTGTAATTGTTTGCTCCTATTCTGATGCATAGCCTGCTTTTGTAACCTGCTTATTGTTACCTACCTGCTTATCCTAAACTGCTTAGTATAGGTTGGTTAGTGATCCATCAGTGACGCCCACCTTGTCCTTGTTGCCCCTGCTTCATCATTGAAGACCCGATCAACGGGATCGAAGACCAGGCCCCGGCACCGCACATCACTTTCCCCTTAGTTGCTCGACACTACTGGGTTACTATCGAGTGCCGAGAGTGAGACCTCTACAGCACTTCTGATGTTAACCCAGTAGTGTAGCTATTCGGTCGTGGTCATCGAGGGTGATTCCGCCTTAACCACTTCCGATACGACTATGTCGTGCAACCCCTCAAGTGTGAACCTCGGGGGTGGTTCCTCTTACGTTCACCTTGCTGATTACATCGAGTGGAATCCGTCAAGCGTGATTCCTCAGGTTTCCCTCTTGGTGTTAGACACACGGTTAGTATGGTTACTATGACTTTACACTGAACCATGTTACTAAAGACGGGTCGACCCTGAGGGGTACCCGCGCGAGCTTAATTGCGAGTGATGTGGAGTCGGGTTGACCTGGAAGGTGCCCACGAGATAATTACGAGGCGTGGCCGGGCATTCCTAGCCCTTGCTGCAAGTCCTCGAGACAGGGCGACTGGGTCACATCTTTCGTGAGTCTCTGCTTGTTTTCGTGTGTTCCTAATCCACTACGATTTGGATATTTGATCCGAGGGGCCTCTGGCCTGATAGCACTAACCATCACGTGGGCATAGTATGGGCATTATGCGTCGTATACATCAGCCGAAGCTTAATAGACGTCAGCGACTGAGCAGCGCGCGCTGGTTTGGACTGTGTAAGCACCTGCCTTGTTAAAGGAGGTAGCTAGGTCTGCTCACCGGCCGCGTACGCAACGTGCAGGAGTTCCCGGGGAGATGGCCCATGACCCCTGGGGGCATAGGTTTAGTCCGGCGTGCTGACCTCTCTATTAAGCCTAGGTTGGGTTGCGGCGTATTGTTTGGCCGAGGCCGGGCATGACCCAGGAAAGTGTGTCCGACCGGAGTTATTCGAGCGTGGTGGGTAAGTTGGTGCACCTTTGCAGGGAAGAAAACATCTATCGATAGCCTGTCCTACGATAATGGACACTTGGAGTTGTATCCCGATCGATACAACTAGAACTGGATACTTGTGATCAGAATTGGATTGTGATGAGAAATGGATAGTATGGCTCTGGGATTGCTTTCTCGCAGGGAGTCAAGAAAGGATCTCTGGCCGAGGTTGATAACACTACTACTACTTTACTTTATGCTACTCTTATCTCTCTTCTGATGCTGCAAGATGCTTGCTGTTGCTTGAAGATGCTAGTCTTCGATAGGCTAGGCTTTCCCCTTCTCTTCTGGCATTCTGTAGTCCAGTCCACAGATACAACCCATTTCATTGATACCGATGCATATATAGCGTAGATCCTTGCTTGCGAGTACTTTGGATGAGTACTCATGGTTGCTTTGCTCCCCCTTCCCCCCTTTCTTCTTCTTTCCGGTTGATGCAACCAGATGTCGGTGCCCAGGAGTCAGATGCCACCGTCGATGCCTACTACTATGTGGAGACCACCGACGACCAGGAGTAGTTAGGAGGCTCCCAGGCAGGAGGCCTTGACTTTTTGATCGATGTTGCTTTTGTGCTAGCCTTCTTAAGGCAAACTTGTCTAACTCATGTATGTACTCAGATATTGTTGCTTCCGCTGACTCTTGTGTTTTCGAGCTTATGTATTCGAGCCCTCGAGGCCCATGGCTTGTAATATAAAGCTTGTATTATTTTATTTTGTGTCTAGAGTTGTGTTGTGATATCTTCCCGTGAGTCATTGATCTTGATCGTACACATTTGCGTGTATCATTAGTGTATGATTGAATCAAGGGCGTCACAAGTTGGTATCAGAGCCGACTGCCTGTAGGTAGCCCCCTTTCCAACTCCTTGGCCGAAGTTGAGTCTAGTCATCCAAAACTGCTTTACTAACTTTGCTGTGTGGCTTACGGGCCCACGTCACCGATGGGTGGAACTAGGATCTTTTATTCCTCGTCTATACTCTGGGATTCTGATCTCTCTTCTATTCGGGTTAAACATTTTACTAACTCTGACATTAGGTTCTCATACCCACTTCCTCCCGGAGAGCCCCGACATTACCGATGATTGCTTGCTTCGCCCGAAGATTCTGCAGATACTCCTCGATGTTTCTCGAGACCCTGTGCCCACTGCCTTGCAATTCCTGACCACAGATAATCCCCGTGAATAACATCCTTGCCGCTTGTATCTTCATACCCAGTTGCTCCTATTATTACAAGATGTACTCTCCATTGTTTCGAGAATCCTTTGTGCCTTCTGCCTTGCAGCTTCATTTTGCACTACGGATAATTCGCTGAACCCGTTCATCCCCAGTTGTTCACATGCTTTCCAAAATACTTGGAAATACTATGTGATCTTTCGAAAATCCTCTGCAGCCTATTGCTCTTTATTCTCCTTGCCTGCTTGCATTAGGATTAATTCCATATGTCTAGCAATATTCTTTAAAATTCTTTGTGGCTGTCATTCTGTTCCTATGGATTCAACGTGTGAGCGAATACTCGCAATGATCAATTAATCCTTGGAAATTTTCTTTCCGGCTTCGACATCGCTCCGGTTATGAGCTAGTTCTTGCCCAATCAAGACTTGATCGGGTGCACCTTTAAGTCTATTCAACTTACTCATCTTTTGATCAGAGCCTCTGCTTCAGATCCTTCGACTTGAAATCATAACTCCTTTGTACTCAAGCATCGAATTATTCAGATGTTTCTATAATCCAATGCCTTTGCATTCCTTCCTTCTTCTGATTGAGTACTGATACTCATATCAGATTCATTAAGGACCGCTGAATCCTTTGTTGGATTATTATCCGGCAGTTTCCTTCATATTCAAAATTTTGTGCTCTCTTCCCCTGATACATATTGCCTTTGGTAAATTGTATTCTCTGCTTTGTCAACCATGCTCTGCTTCCGAGCTTGAGTTAATTACCTCTGAATTTTTGCAAATGTTCCTCAAATGCGCCCACGGGTTGAACTAATGCTTTCCCTAATTTCTATGAACCGAAAATTTCTATGGGTCATACTCTACTGGTGTTACGCCGGATAAAAATTTCTACACTACAACTCCGTCAAAAGCGAGAAGTAAATGAGAGGTTATGCATTGAAGAAGTGGGAGTCGACATTGAACTTTGAATTCATGCCCATAGACACGATGTAGGTATTATCATGGAAGCTTCTCTTATAATCAAATGGTCCCTTGGTATAAGCTCATCTTGCATCTGTAAATTGATTCTTTGCAATCGTGGTCCTGACCGTGATTGTTCTTTTTGATCCCATGCCGCGGGCAAGTTAAAGCACTTGTTCTGCAAATCAATATGCTTGTCCAACCCCTATACTGAACTATCTCGAGTATTATCCCCTACTGTCTCGAGGATATCATCCTATTGTACTACGCCCTATGAACTTTTCGATGGAGTGGTATTTTCCCCTGTCATAGTAACTCCACGGCATCTGGGTTGTCGTCAACCGAGACCACCGAACAGTGAATCGATTCCACACTTTGATTCTATAACTCTAAGTAATTTTTGTTGCATATGAGTTTAATAATCCTTCAAGTCATTCCTACCCTGATCGGCTATATCATTATCGTGCTAAATTTTAACTGTGCTACCTGGTCTTCCCGGAGCACATTTTCCGATGATGAGCTAAGCCTACGTCGATCTTCCTCGTCATATCATTTCGCCTTGAACAACAAGCTTGATTTCGAGTATATGTCATACCCGTGGTTCCAATAAGCTTTCGCTTCATCATTCCTTTGACTTGATGTCATCGCCGATCGATTACATATTCATGAAATCTCTCAACAAATGTGTCATGATCATCATCAACATTCTGAGCTCTTCCAGGTTATGAATCGAATTCATGATGATAAATACCATCCTTGCCCTCTCAATGATTTGTGTTAACATCGACAACCTTCTTGCATATCTACATGCTGTCCTGTCAGGCATATCCTGCTCTATTTGTTCTTTTGAAGAATATACTCCTAATACTTGTGTTTAAACACATTTACCTTTCAATTGGAGTGTTTAATCCGATAATCACATTTTTCCTTTCCATTGTTTTGTATAATCTTTCTTGTGATCTATATGATATAAGCAGAAATATTTCCCTGCTTATGTAAACACCTCGGTGTACAAACTGTCAGTAAGACCCTGTTACTATTATGGACGACATTCCGGTAGCCACCGATGGACGAGAACTTTGCCTA
Source organism: Triticum aestivum (assembly GCF_018294505.1). NCBI lineage: Eukaryota > Viridiplantae > Streptophyta > Magnoliopsida > Poales > Poaceae > Triticum > Triticum aestivum. The sequence goes on along the minus strand of NC_057808.1, from coordinate 257,283,447 downwards.
TTGGTTCGCCTCGTTCAACGAGCAGGAGAATGGTTCTCTTCGTCCCTCGCCCTTGGTACCGATGACTGTTGCCGACATAACTGGCAGGCTACCCTCTGACATGCCTTGCTATCATGACCGTGCAAAATGAATAGCGCCTTTCCTTCTTTTAACCCACATGGTGGGCCCATAACCCATAGTTCCACAGGATCGAAACCTGACTCCCCTGTACAACCTTGATTCCGGAATATTCTTAGCACTCGGCTTCGTATGTAATACACGAGCTAACTTCCTCACCATGTTTCATTTCGGTATCAGAGGCAACATTATTCTTCTTTGCTCTGAACGCCTTCATCACCTATTTTAGGCATCAGCTGGATGCCAACCTGGTTGAAACTTGTTGAATCTCCGTATAGCACTCTCGATACGTCCTGGTGATTCTAAAATCTCCTTCCTTGAGATAACTACCGGATGCTGATCCTTTCAGACATCCGTCGTTATAGCTTCCCCCTTACTCCACCTCTTAAATCTCGGGACGAGATTTCTTGTAGTGGAGGAGATTTGTAATGCCCTGATAATCAAGCTACAGTAATCCCCTACTAATGATGCCAAGTCATCACTTTTACTGTTGCTTATCTCACTTTGATCCAAAACCAATTCAAATTCAATTTTAAAATTAAGTCAAATAAATTATTTCTCCAAACAGTAAAACAAAAATGTTCGCTGGGTTGCAAATATTCGCTAACTAAATGTCATGAGTGATTCAACATCATTTGAGATAGCCAATTTCCCCTGGGAATTAAAGCAGTTCCAAATCAGCATTTTTAAATGCTTTTCCATTTGTGAAAAATCCAAATCAATTCAAACTCCTCCCAAACTTTTTTTGGCAGGTGCCAAATATTGTAATGTATTTATTTGGCCAAGTTCCACATTTTTACGAAGACCAATTGGCAACTCAAAATATTACAAACAGATTCTGTGTAAGAAAAATAGGAAATAATTTATAACAAAAAAAGGGGCCTAACTACTACTGTGCACTTGTAGCCCATTGCTACAGTGCACAACCCAGCCCAACAATCACCTTTTCCCCTTCCACCTGCTACAGGAGGCAGGCAGGGGATCGTGGCGGCCATCCCATGGCGCCCGGCCAGGTGCCGGCCATCCGGCGTCCTCCCGATGTAGATAAGAACCACCCCGGCAGCATGGGCGAACCCTACCCCCCTCCCACTTCCCCCTTTCCCTCGCTCTTTCTCTTCTCCCCGCGTGAAACCGCCGCTGCCATCGCCATGGCCGCGACCACCGTGCTCCCCGTGTCGTGAGAAGACGCCCAGAGGAACCATCATGGTCCACTTCGTCCACCCCGAGGACCGAATCAAGCGGGGACGACCCGTACACTCGGCATCTCCACCATCTTCATCATGTACATCGTCGTCGTCCGCCGTCGATTCCCGCAACTCCGGCCACCCCGACCCCCGTCGAGCCCTATGCCAACCCCCTACGGATCTCGGCGAGCCACACCCTCCCCTTCTTCCCCCTCCGTTGCAGTGCCCCCCCACGACGCCGGCCGCCGCGCTCGCGCCCGTCCCCTGGACGCGCCTCCTCCCCTGCTGGCCGACGCACGCGCAGGCCCGACCGCCCCTGCCCGATGCGGCTCCCGGCCTCTGCGTGCCCGCGCTGCCCGCACCCACAGTCGCACGCTGCTGCTGCCTCCCGTGCGCTCGGCCACTATCGTGCTGCCGCGCCGTTGCCGTCTTCTGCCACTGCTGCCCTGCTGTTGCATACCGCTAGGCACGCTCCCCTGCTGCCGCTACTGCCTACAGCGCTGAAACCTGCTGCCCGTGTTCGCTGCTATGCCCGCGCGTCGGCTGGCCTGCTGCGCGTTGCTCCGGCTGCCCGGTGCCTCCCGCTGCTATACTGCTGTTGCTTCAGTTGCCGTTGGCCACTACTCCTATGCCGCTCCTGATGCTGCTACTGCGTTGCTTGCTCTGCCCACTGTCACTCCCGCTAGAAGCCGCCATCGCTGCTGCTCCTTGCCCGCAAGCCTCTGCCTGCGCACCGGCAGGGCCGCGCCCCGCGCCATGCCCGCAGCTGCGCCTCGTGTGCTCCTGCTCCTTGGCGCCTTGTGTGATGCCGGTCGTTGCTGCCATGTGCGGATGCGCATCGCGCATGCATGCCCAGCCATGAGGCACGACTGTACTAATGGATGATCTAGTTAATTAGAAGTATTAGATTAGGTGCTATTAGCATATGCCAAGTGGGCCCATGTATTTAATTAGTTCAGTTAATTATTAGGTAGGTTTAATTCTGTTATTAGGTGTAGTCATAGACATATGGGTCCCACTGGCCCCATTGACCAGTCAAACCGCTCACTTGGATAACCTAGTCAATGACATGCGGGTCCCCTGGTCCCTTTGACTAGTCAACAGTCTCAGTTGACTGCTGACTGGGTAATCAACTGGACCCACCTGTCAGCCCCTGGGTGCATGATACGTCTCCGTCGTATCTACTTTTCCAAACACTTTTGCCCTTGTTTTGGACTCAAACTTGCCTGATTTGAATGGAACTAACACGGACTGACGCTGTTTTCAGCAGACTTTCCATGGTGTTATTTATGTGCAGAAACAAAAGTTCTCAGAATGACCTGAAACTCCACGGAACATATTTTTGGAAAATATTAAAAATACTGGAAGAAGAATCCACGTCAGGGGGCCTCCACCTGTCCACGAGGGTGGGGGGCGCGCCCCCCTGCCTCGTGGGCCCCCTGACGCTCCACCGACCTCAACTCCAACTCCATATATTCACTTTCGGGGGAAAAAAAATCAAGAAGAAGGAGTCATCGCTTTTTACGATACGGAGCCGCCGCCAAGCCCTAAAACCTCTCGGGAGGGCTGATCTGGAGTCCGTTCGGGGCTCCGGAGAGGGGAATCCGTCGCCGTCGTCATCATCAACCATCCTCCATCACCAATTTCATGATGCTCACCGTCGTGCGTGAGTAATTCCATCGTAGGCTTGCTGGACGGTGATGGGTTGGATGAGATTTATCATGTAATCGAGTTAGTTTTGTTAGGGTTTGATCCCTAGTATCCACTATGTTCTGAGATTGATGTTGCTATGACTTTGCTATGCTTAATGCTTGCCACTAGGGTCCGAGTGCCATGATTTCAGATCTGAACCTATTATGTTTTCATGAATATATGTGAGTTCTTGATCCTATCTTGCAAGTCTATAGTCACCTACTATGTGTTATGATCCGGCAACCCCGAAGTGACAATAATCGGGACCACTCCCGGTGATGACCGTAGTTTGAGGAGTTCATGTATTCACTATGTGTTAATGCTTTGGTCCGGTACTCTATTAAAAGGAGGCCTTAATATCCCTTAGTTTCCATTAGGACCCCGCTGCCACGGGAGGGTAGGACAAAAGATGTCATGCAAGTTCTTTTCCATAAGCACGTATGACTATATTCGGAATACATGCCTACATTACATTGATGAATTGGAGCTAGTTTTGTGTCACCCTATGTTATGACTGTTACATGATGAACCGCATCCGGCATAATTCTCCATCACCGATCCAATGCCTACGAGCTTTTCACATATTGTTCTTCGCTTATTTACTTTTCCGTTGCTACTGTTACAATCACTACAAAACCCAAAAATATTACTTTTGCTACTGTTATCGTTACTTCCATATTACTTTGCTACTAAATACTTTGATGTAGATACTAAGTTATCCACGTGTGGTTGAATTGACAACTCAACTGCTAATACTTGAGAATATTCTTTGGCTCCCCTTGTGTCGAATCAATAAATTTGGGTTGAATACTCTACCCTCGAAAACTGTTGCGATCCCCTATACTTGTGGGTTATCAAGACTATTTTCTGGCGCCGTTGCCGGGGATCATAGCTCTATTCTTTGAGTCACTTGGGATTTATATCTGTTGGTCACTATGAAGAACTTGAAAGACACGCAAACAAAAATTTATCCCTCAACTACGAGGGGAGGTAAGGAACTGCCATCTAGCTCTGCACTTGATTCACCTTCTGTTTTGAGTAAGCTTGCGACACCTAAACCTGCTTCTGCTATTAATTCTGATATGTCGCATGTTATTGATGATGCCACTTCTGCTATGCATGATACTTATGATGAAACTACTTCTATGCTTGATACTACTGTGCCACTTGGTGAATTTCTTGATGAACAACTTGCTAGGGCTAGAGAGAATGAAATTATTGAAACTGATAATATTGAAGATAGTGATGATGAAGACTCTCCCCCTAATAAATATGAATTGCCTGTTGTGCCTGAGGGTTATGTTCTGGATGAAGAATCTGCTAGAGCCATTCTTGCTTGCAATGATAGAAGTGATCTTAAGAAGTTATTAGCTAAATGGAAGCAGCGATCTCTTAATGCTAGAATGAAACCTGACCCTGCTTTTGCTACTTCACCTATCTGTGTTACTGATAAGGATTATGAATTCTCTGTTGATCCTGATATAATTACTTTGGTTGAATCTGATCCTTTTTATGGCTATGAATCTGAAACTGTTGTGGCACATCTTACTAAATTAAATGATATAGCCACCCTGTTCACTAATGATGAGAGAACTCGCTACTTTTATATCCTTAAAATATTTCCGTTCTCATTAAAGGGTGATGCTAAGATATGGTTTAATTCTCTTGATCCTGGTTGTGTGCGTAGTCCCCAGGATATGATTTATTACTTCTCTGCTAAATATTTCCCTGCTCATAAGAAACAAGCTGCTTTAAGGGACATATATAATTTTGTGCAAATTGAAGAAGAGAGTCTCCCACAAGCTTGGGGGAGGCTTCTCCAATTACTTAATGCTTTGCCTGATCATCCTCTTAAGAAAAATGAAATACTTGATATCTTTTATAATGGACTAACCGATGCTTCCAAAGATTACCTGGATAGTTGTGCTGGTTCCGTTTTCAGGGAAAGAACACCGGATGAAGTTGAAACTCTATTGAATAATATGTTTGACAAATGAAAATAATTGGACACTTCTTGAGCCAATTCCTGAGCCTATTCCTAAACCAACTCCGAAGAAGAGGGGTGTTCTATTTCTCAGTCCTGAAGATATGCAAGAGGCAAAGAAATCTATGAAAGAAAAATGTATTAAAGCTGAAGATGTTAATAATTTACCTCCTATTGAAGAAATACATGGTCTTAATTTACCGCGTGTTGAAGAAATATATGATCCTAATCCATTACCTATTAAAGAAACTCATGGTCCGACACAGGTAGTAAAGGTAAATTCTCTCTGTAGATTTGATGAAGGTGATATTCCTCACTATAAGTCTGCTAGACAATGCTTAGAAGACTTTGATAATTTTATTGTCAAACAAGGAAACTTCAATGCTTATTTTGGTAGACAATTGAAATACAATTCCGATACATACTTGGGTGATTATATGTCTAGAGTTAAAGGTGAACTTAAACTCATTAGTAAACATGCTTCTATGGTTACCACTCAAGTAGAACAAGTACTTAAGGCTCAGAATGATTTGCTCAATGAATTAAATAGTAAGAATAATGATTATGCTGTTAGGGTGGCTACTAGAACTGGTAAAATGACTCAGGAACCTTTGTATCCTGAAGGCCATCCTAAGAGAATTGAGCAAGATTCTCAGAGAAATAATATAGATGCACCTAGTCCTTCTAAAAAGAAGAAAAAGAAAAATGATAGGACTTTGCATGCTTCTAGTGGACCTATTTCTGAAACACCTGAGAATCCAAATGATATTTCTATATCTGATGTTGAAACGCAATCTGGTAATGAACATGAATCTAGTGATAATGTTGATTATGATGTTCATATTGATGCTCAACCTAGTAATGATAATGATGTAGAGATTGAACCTGCTGTTGATCTTGATAACCCACAATCAAAGAATCAGCGTTATGATAAAAGAGACTTTGTTGCTAGGAAGCACGGTAAAGAAAGAGAACCATGGGTTCAGAAACCCATGCCTTTTCCTCCCAAACCATCCAAGAAAAAGGATGATGAGGATTTTGAGCGCTTTGCTGAAATGATTAGACCTATCTTTTTGCGTATGCGTTTGACTGATATGCTCAAAATGAATCCTTATGCTAAGTATATGAAAGAAATTGTCACTAATAAAAGAAAGATACCGGAAGCTGAAATTTCCACCATGCTTGCTAATTATACTTTTAAGGGTGGAATACCTAAGAAACTAGGAGATCCAGGAGTACGAACTATACCATGCTCCATTAAAAGAAACTATGTTAAAACTGCTTTATGTGATCTTGGAGCCGGTGTTAGTGTTATGCCTCTCTCTTTATATCGTAGACTTGATTTGAATAAGTTGACACCTACTGAAATATCTTTGCAAATGGCTGATAAATCAACTGCTATACCTGTCGGTATTTGTGAGGATGTGCCTGTTGTGGTTGCAAACGTTACTATTTTAACGGACTTTGTTATTCTTGATATTCCCGAGGACGATAGTATGTCTATTATTCTTGGAAGACCTTTTTTGAATACTGCAGGGGCTGTTATTGATTGCAACAAAGGCAATGTCAGTTTTCATGTTAACGGTACTGAGCATACGGTACACTTTCCGAGGAAACAACCTCAAGTTCATAGTATCAACTCTATTGGAAAAATTCCATCGATTATTTTTGGAGGTTTTGAATTTCCTCTTCCTACTGTCAAGAAGAAATATGATATTCTTATTATTGGGGATGTGCATATCCCCGTTGAGGTAACATAGTGTTATTCAAAATTTCTCCGGTTCCATGTTAGTCGGAATGAGTTTGTTAACAAGACTTGATCAACCTTGTTAATTGATTCCTTTTGATGAGAATGAGATGGATGAAATTAGAAAGCACAACCTTCTGTACCCTCCTTCTACTTTCTGTTATTTAGTTGAAATAAAGTAAAAATAGTATTTTCCTATCTGTTTTCTGAATTATCCGTGCAATATAAAAATACCCCGAAAATAAAAATTCTCCAAATGCCCTGAAAATGGAATATGATTTTTCTGGAATATTTGAGAATATCTGGCACTGAGAACACATCAGGGGGAGCAAGCACCTGGCCACGAGGGTCCAGGGCGCGCCCCCTGCCTCGTGGGCCCATGGTCGCTCCCCTCCACTTATTCCTGCACCCACACACTTCTTCTTCCTCCCAAAAAATCACCATCCAGCTCAAGCACGAGTTCTAGCTGATTTTTCTACGATTTTCGATCTCCTTGCTCAAAGCACCTCTCTCAAAACTGCTTGGGGAGATTGTTCCTTGGTATGTGACTCCTCCATTGGTCCAATTAGTTTTTGTTCTAGTGCTTTATTCATTGCAAATTTGTGCTGCCTAGGTGACCATGTTCTTGAGCTTGCATGTCAAATTTATATGGTTCCAAGTAGTTCTAATGCATGATAGTCTCTAGGCACTTGTAGGAGTAGTTGCTATCAATTTTGTTGAGCTTGGTTCACTTTTATTTGAAGTTACTAAAATTTTCAGAAATTTTTCAGAGGAAGAAATATGTTTAGGAAAATGTTCCATGGTGGCCCTTCAAGGAAGCAAGGACCCAGGCTCGCAATGCGCGATGCCGATGATGAGCCACCAAGGAACGCTCCAGTGCGGCCTTGTGAATGGCTTTCAGAAGGCTTTATGGATCGAGCAGGAATCAAGGAAGAATTTAACGTGTATTTGCGTAATGCTGATCTTGTGAGCTTCGAGGGAGAAAAGTGCAGCCAGTACCACTATCTCACTAGTTCATTTGTGAGGAGGTTTGAATATTCATCATCACGTAATTCTCAAACTGTCCTATTTGATCTCTATGAAAAATCTTACACTATGGACTTAGAGGATTTTACCACTGCTTGCAAACTTCCACAATGGGGTAGTACTAGTGAACCCCGCAAATCTGAATTTAGAGAATTTCTTGCTAGTATAACTGTGGGGGAATCTAGAGACATAACACAAGCTACCATAGGGAGCATTCATTTTCCCGCTATACATTATTTTGCTCTCTTCATAGGTAGGTGCATAAATGGTAAGGATGAAGCATGTCACATGTGTGTCCCTGACCTCAGTATTCTTAGGAGTGCTTTGTTAGGAGACAAATCTTATAATTTGGGAGCCATTGTTGCACGTAGGTTGCATCATAATAGATTTAATGGAGATTTCTTTGGTGGAATTTATGCAACTCGCTTAGCTAATTTTCTTGGTGTAGACATACGTGAGGATGATATTGAGTTGCCTCCTACTTATTTAGATTATGAGGCTATGGTTCGTCATCAGTTTATTGAGAGAAATGAACAACCTCTCCAGTACCGACTAATCTTTGACAGACGACGCACCTATCGAGTCGCTCTTCCTGCTTCTGCTTTCTTTGACTTTCAGGCAAAAGGGAGATATTTTATAACCAGAGAGGAGGCGGAGGAGTATAAGAGGAGGGCTGAGATAGCTCGCCTCCAAGCTGCAGCACACGATGCAATGACCGCTGCATCTCAGTACGACCCCAAGTACAACTATGGATATCCGCCAGGCCATCCGTGGCAATAAACCAACTTAGGCCAAAAGCCTAAGCTTGGGGGAGTACGTATTTCTCACCGACATTATATTTATGTTCACACACTCATTGCTAGATGTTGGTGCTCATACTTTTTCACTGTATTATCCATGCTAGGTTATTTTTTTTTTTGCTTTCTTCTTGTGTGTTTAATAAACCTTAAGAAAAACCAAAAAAATTAGTGTAGCTTTTAGTTAGTTTACTTTTCTTGCTGTAGTAGTAATAATTAAAAAGAAAACCCAAAAAGATTTCCTGTTCTTCTTTTGCTTGTTGGGAGCTTTCCCGTGTAAATAGTTTTATTTCTTTTCTTTCCCTTGGGGGTCGATAGGAGAAGACCATGATTAAATTGTTGAAGTGGCTCTTATATGCATTATTGTTGATTTGACCAAGAGCCCATATTGCCTTGTCTTCTCCTGCTTATTGAATGCTCGCAGATTCCAGCTTAGTCCAATGCACGTGCACTCTTATTATTTTCACATCGTTCAGTCGTGCAAGTGAAAGGCAATTATGACGATATATGATGGACTGACTGAGATGAGAGAAGCTAGTATGAACTCGACCTCTCTTGTTTTTGTAATATGATTAGTTCATCGTTCCTGATTCAGCCTATTATGAATAAACATGTTTGCAATGACAATTAGAGATCACAGTTGCTCGTGCCATGCTTGATTAGCTAAGAGTTATAATGGTTTACCTTGCGTGCCAACATGCTATTAAAATGGTTGTGATGTGGTATGATGGGGTGGTATCCTCCTTTGAATGATTTAAGTGACTCGACTTGGCACATGTTCACACATGTAGTTGAAACAAATCAACATAGCCTTCACGATATTTATGTTCATGGTGGATTATATCCTACTCATGCTTGCGCTCAATGTTTATTAATTTTAATGCATGTTCACGACTGTTGTCGCTCTCTAGTTGGTCACTTCCCAGTCTTTTGCTAGCCTTCACTTGTACTAAGCGGGAATACTGCTTCTGCATCCAATCCCTTAAACTCCAAAGTTATGCCATATGAGTCCACTATACCTTCCTATATGCGGTATCTACCTGCCGTTCCAAGTAAATTTGTATGTGCCAAACTCTAAACCTTCAAATGAAATTCTGTTTTGTATGCTCGAATAGCTCATGTATCAACTAGGGTTGTCCATATCTTCCATGTTAAGCGGGTTATTCTCAAGAGGAGTGGATTCCGCTCCTCACTCACGAGAAAATGGCTGGTCACCGGGATGCCTAGTCCCATGCTTTATGCAAATCAAATCAAAATAATTGCAAACAAAACTCCCCCTGGGACTGTTGTTAGTTGGAGGCACTCGTTGTTTCGAGCAAGCCATGGATTGATGCTTGTTGGTGGATGGGGAGTATGAACTTTACCATTCTGTTTGGGAACCGCCTATAATGTGTGTAGCATGGAAGATATCGCCATCTCTTGGTTGTTATGTTGACAATGAAAGTATGCCGCTCAAAATATTATTTATCTCTATTTCAAAACCGAGCTCTGGCACCTCTACAAATCCCTGCTTCCCTCTGCGAAGGGCCTATCTATTTACTTTCATGTTGAGTCATCACCCTCTTATTAAAAAGCACCAGCTGGAGAGCACTGCTGTCATTTGCATCCATTATTATTAATTTATATTGGGTATGACTATGACTGGATCTCTTTTACCATGAATTACAATGTCTAGTCAGTCCTTGATCTTTAAAGGTGCTCTGCATTTATGTTTTGCGGTCTCAGAAAGGGCTAGCGAGATACTATCCTATTATATCATATCATGATTGTTTTGAGAAAGTGTTGCCATCCGAGATTTATTATTATTGCTCGCTAGTTGATTATGCCATTGATATGAGTAAACATTAGACCTAAGAGTTATTGTGAATGTGGTTAGTCATAATCTTTGCTGAAAACTTGAATGCCGGCTTTACATATTTACAACAACAAGAGCAAACAGAGTTTGTAAAAGTTTTTCTTTATCACTTTCAGTTTATCAACTGAATTGCTTGAGGACAAGCAAAGGTTTAAGCTTGGGGGAGTTGATACGTCTCCGTCGTATCTGCTTTTCCAAACACTTTTGCCCTTGTTTTGGACTCTAAATTGCATGATTTGAATGGAACTAACCCGGACTGACGCTGTTTTCAGCAGACTTTCCATGGTGTTATTTATGTGCAGAAACAAAAGTTCTCGGAATGACCTGAAACTCCACGGAACATATTTTTGGAAAATATTAAAAATACTAGAAGAAGAATCCACGTCAGGGGGGCCTCCACCTATCCACGAGGGTGGGGGTGCGCCTGCCCCCCAGGGCACGCCCCCTGCCTCGTGGGCCCCCTGACGCTCCACCGACCTCAACTCCAACTCCATATATTCACTTTCGGGGAGAAAAAAAATCAAGAAGAAGGATTCATCGCGTTTTACGATACGGAGCCGCCGCCAAGCCCTAAAACCTCTCGGGAGGGCTAATCTGGAGTCCGTTCGGGGCTCCGGAGAGGGGAATCCGTCACCATCGTCATCATCAACCATCCTCCATCACCAATTTCATGATTCTCACCGCCGTGCGTGAGTAATTCCATCGTAGGCTTGCTGGACGGTGATGGGTTGGATGATATTTATCATGTAATCGAGTTAGTTTTGTTAGGGTTTGATCCCTAGTATCCACTATGTTCTGAGATTGATGTTGTTATGACTTTGCTATGCTTAATGCTTATCAATAGGGCCTGAGTGCCATGATTTCAGATCTGAACCTATTATGTTTTCATGAATATATCTGAGTTCTTGATCCTATCTTGCAAGTCTATAGTCACCTACTATGTGTTATGATCCGGTAACCCCGAAGTGACAATAATCGGGACCACTCCCGGTGATGACCGTAGTTTGAGGAGTTCATGTATTCACAATGTGTTAATTCTTTGGTCCGGTACTCTATTAAAAGGAGGCCTTAATATCCCTTATTTTCCATTAGGACCCCGCTGCCACGGGAGGGTAGGACAAAAGATGTCATGCAGGTTATTTTCCATAAGCACGTATGACTATATTCGGAATACATGCCTACATTACATTGACGAATTGGAGCTAGTTCTGTGTCACCCTATGTTATGATTGTTACATGATGAACCGCATCCGGCATAATTCTCCATCACCGATCCAATGCCTAAGAGCTTTTCACATATTGTTCTTCGCTTATTTACTTTTCCGTTGCTACTGTTACAATCACTACAAAACCCAAAAATATTACTTTTGCTACTGTTACCGTTACTTCCATATTACTTTGCTACTAAATACTTTGCTACAGATACTAAGTTATCCAGGTGTGGTTGAATTGACAACTCAACTGCTAATACTTGAAAATATTCTTTGGCTCCCCTTGTGTCGAATCAATAAATTTGGGTTGAATACTCTACCCTCGAAAACTATTGCGATCCCCTATACATGTGGGTTATCAGTGCACTCTGGGTGCACTTAGCTTTTACATTTAGTATAATTTTCGAATTAAATTAAATTCCAGAAAGTATAGGAAATGTTTAAAAAACTTTGAAAATTAATAGAAAATAAACCGTAAGTCGGACGAAAATGTTTTCTACATGAAAGTTGCTCAGAAAAATCCAACGAATCCGAATACGTGGTCCATTCATCTGTCACATGCCTCTAACTATCTGAACATGGATCTTTCCCTCCGGTCATCTGTCTGACACAGGTCCGGAATCGGGAAAACATTCCCGGTTGACTTCCCCCTTCACCGGTATTGTGTAGCACCGCGTTAGAACACGTCTAGCTCTGCCTGTTGTCCTGTTATGCACTTGCTTGCTATGTATCTACTGTTCCCCCCCTCTTCTCTTCGGTAGACCCCATGACGGTTGCCGATGCCGCTGTGATCGACTCCGTCACCGACGACCCCTCCTTCTCGTCTGAGCAACCAGGCAAGCTCCCCCATTTGATCATCCCGATATCACCCATTTCCTTTCTCTCGTGCTTGCATTAGATTTTGCTACTGTAATTTTTTTCTCCTATTCTGATGCATAGCCTGCTTTTGTAACCTGCTTATTGTTACCTACCTGCTTATCCTAAACTGCTTAGTATAGGTTGGTTAGTGATCCATCAGTGACCCCCACAGTCCTTGTTGCCCCTGCTTCATCATTGAAGACCCGATCAACGGGATTGAAGACCAGGCCCCGACACCGCACATCACTTTCCCCTTAGTTGCTCGACACAACGGGGTTACTATTGAGTGCCGAGGGTGAGACCTCTACAGAACTTCTGATGTTAACCCTGTAGTGTAGCTATTCGGTCGTGGTCATCGAGGGTGATTCCGCCTTAACCACTTCCGATACGACTCTGTCATGCAACCCCTCAAGTGTGAACCTCGGGGGTGGTTCCTCTTACGTTCACCTTGATGATTACATCGAGTGGAATCCGTTAAGGGTGATTCCTCAGGTTTTCCTCTTGGTGTTAGACACACGGTTACTATGGTTACTATGACTTTACACTGAACGATGTTACTAAAGACATGTCGACCCTGAGGGGTACCCGCGCGAGCTTAATTGCGAGTGATGTGGAGTCGGGTTGACCTGGAAGGTGCCCGCGAAATAATTACGAGGCGTGGCCGGGCATTCCTAGCCCTTGCCGCAAGTCCTCGAGACGGGGCGACGGGGTCACATCTTTCGAGAGTCTCTGCTTGTTACCGCGCGTTCCTAATCCACTACGATTTGGGATAGGGCCTCTGGCCTGATAGCACTAACCATCACGTGGGCATAGTATGGGCGTTCTGCATCGTATACATCAGCCGAAGCTTAATAGACGTCAGCGAGTGAGCGGCGCGCGCTGGGTTGGACTGTGTAAGCACCCGCCTTGTTAAAGGAGGTAGCTAGGTCTGCTCACCGGCCGTGTACACAACGTGCAGGAGTTCCCGGGGAGATGGCCCATGACCCCTGGGGGCATAGGTTTAGTCCGGTGTGCTGACCTCTCTATTAAGCCTAGGTCGGGTTGCAGCGTATTGTTTGGCCGAGGCCGGGCATGACCCAGGAAAGTGTGTCCGGCCGGAGTTAATCGAGCATGGTGGGTAAGTTGGTGCACCCCTGCAGGGAAGAAAACATCTATCGATAGCCTGTCCTACGGTAACGGACACTTGGATTTGTATCCCGATCGATACAACTAGAACTGGATACTTGTGATCAGAATTGGATTGTGATGAGAAATGGATAGTATGGCTCTGGGATTGCTTTCTCGAAGGGAGTCGAGAAAGGATCTCTGGCCGAGGTTGATAACACTACTACTACTTTACTTTATGCTACTCTTATCTCTCTTCTGATGCTGCAAGATGCTTGCTATTGCTTGAAGATGCTAGTCTTCGATATGCTAGGCTTTCCCCTTCTCTTCTGGCATTCTGCAGTCCAGTCCACTGATACAGCCCATTTCATTGATACCGATGCATATATAGCGTAGATCCTTGCTTGCGAGTACTTTGGATGAGTACTCACGGTTGCTTTGCTCCCCCTTTCCCCCCTTTCTTCTTCTTTCCGGTTGATGTAACCATATGTCGGAGCCCAGGAGTCAGATGCCACCGTCGATGCCTACTACTACGTGGAGACCGCCGACGACCAGGAGTAGTTAGGAGGCTCCCAGGCAGGAGGCCTTGCCTTTTCGATTGATGTTGCTTTTGTCCTAGCCTTCTTAAGGCAAACTTGTCTAACTCATGTCTGTACTCAGATATTGTTGCTTCCGCTGACTCTTGTGTTTTCGAGCTTATGTATTCGAGCCCTCGAGGCCCATGGCTTGTAATATAAAGCTTGTATTATTTTATTTTGTGTCTAGAGTTGTGTTGTGATATCTTCCCGTGAGTCCTTGATCTTGATCGTACAAATTTGTGTGTATGATTAGTGTACGATTGAATCGAGGGCGTCACAGAAAATACCATCGCTCGTCCCCGACCGCCACTCATAAGGAAGACAATCAATAAATCATGCTCCGACTTCATCACATAACGGTTCACCATGCGTGCATGCTACGGGAATCACAAACTTTGGAACAAGTATTTCTCAAATCCACAACTACTCAACTAGCATGACTCTAATATCGCCATCTTCATATCTCAAAACAATTATCAAGTATCAAACTTCTCATAATATTCAATGCACTCTATATGATAGTTTTTATTATACCTATCTTGGATGCTCATCACTTAAGGACTAAAGTTTTAACCAAAGCAAATTACCATGCTATTCTAAAAGACTCTCAAAATAATATAAGTGAAGCATGAGAGACCAATTATTTCTATAAAGTAAAACCACCGCCGTGCTCTAAAAGATATAAGTGAAGCACTAGAGAAAAATTTTCTAGCTCAAAAGATATAAGTGAAGCACATATAGTATTCTAATAAATTCCGATTCATGTGTGTCTCTCCCAAAAGGTGTGTACAGAAAGGATGATTGTGGTAAATTAAAAAGCAAAGACTCAAATCATACAAGACGCTCCAAGCAAAACACATATCATGTGGTGAATAAAAATATAGCATCAAGTAAAGTTACCGATGGACGAAGACAAAAGAGGGGATGCCTTCCGGGGCATCCCCAAGCTTAGGCTTTTGGTTGTCCTTGAATTTTGCCTTGGGGTGCCTTGGGCATCCCCAAGCTTAGGCTCTTGCCACTCCTTTTTCCATAATCCATCAAATCTTTAATCAAAAACTTGAAAACTTCACAACACAAAACTCAGCAGAAAATCTCATGAGCTCCGTTAGCGAAATAAAACAAATCACCATTTTAAGGTACTGTGATGAACTCATTCTTTATTTATATTTGTGTTAAACCTACTGTATTCCAACTTCTATATGGTTCATAACCTCCGATACTAGCCATAGATTTATCAAAATAAGCAAACAACACACGAAAAACAGAATCTGTCAAAAACAGAACAGTCTGTAGTAATCTTCATCTTACGCAAACTTCTGGAATTTAGAAAAATCTACCAAACTAGGACGACCTAGATAATTTGTTTATTGATCTACTTCAATTGGAATCAGTATTTTATCACGTTCTGGTGATTTTTAACAACTGTTTTCGTGAGCAGAAAGTTTCTGATTTTTTCAGCAAGATCAAATAACTATCATCGAAGAAGATCCTATAGGTTTTACTTGGCACAAACACTAATTAAAACATAAAACCACATCTAACCAGAGTATAGATCAATTATTTATTCAAAAAAAGAAAGGAAATATATTGGGTTGTCTCCTAACAAGCGCTTTTCTTTAAAGCCTTTTAGTTAGGCATTGATAATTTTAATGATGCTCACATCAAAGACAAGAATTAAAGCACAAAGAGAGCATCATATAGTATATGAAAAACATATCTAAGTCTAACATACTTCCTATGCATAGGCATCTTATAGGCAAAAAATTATCAAGGCAAGCAAAAACTAGCATATGCAAGGAAGCGGAAAGAAACCATAGCGATCTCAACATGAAGAGAGGTAGTTTAGTAACATGAAAATTTCTACAACCATATTTTCCTCTCTCATAATAATTACATGTAGGATCATAAGCAATTTCAACAATATAGCTATCACAAAACATATTCTTAACACGATCCACATGTATGCAAAGTTGGCACTCTTCCAAAATAGTGGGATTAACATTAACTAAAGTCATGACCTCTCCAAACCCACTTTTATCAAAAACTTCATAAGATTGAAAATTCTCCAAATATGTGGGATCTAAAGTTGACACTCTTCCAAACCCACTTTCAATATTATTGCAAACAATATTATCAATCTAATATTCATCATGGGGCTTAAATAAATTTTCAAGATCATAAGAAGAATCACCCCAATCATGATCATTGCAACAAATAATAGTCATAGCAAAACTAGCATCCCCAAGCTTAGGGTTTTGCATATTATTAGCACAATTGAAATTAATAGAATTTATAGTAGAATCATTGCAATCATGCTTTTGATTCAAGGAACTATCAAGTATGGGTGCAATAGCAATAATCTCATGTTTAACATAAGGAACTATAGCAAATTCATCTCCATAAATATTGGCATCATGGCCATAAGAATAGCAAGCATCATGTTCATCAAGGGATATTTCAATCAAATCATCGGTATCATAATTATCTATAGATTCGTGCATATCATTATTTCCTTCCAAAGCAACGGTCATTCTCTCAATAAATTCCTTAACATAGGCATTATGAGCATAGTTTTCATAGCAATATTTAAGTATGTCGGAATTTTCAGATTTGTAGAGAGTAATATCATACTTTTCAATCAAAGAAGCAACTTCATGAGCACCCTTAAAAATGACAAATTCTTCAATTTGTTCGATATCATAGTAACTATAAACACCCTTTCCATAAGAAGATAAGATTTCATTATCATTAAACTCACATAGGTAGGGAAGGTGTTTTTCAGGGTTCTTAGAGCAACAAGTAAAATCATAAATTTCAAAAAGATTCCAAGCATACCATAGCAAACTATTTATTTGATACCATAAGAGCTTCCCCTTTTCAGACAAACGATGCCGCACAAAATGAGCATGCTCATCTAAAGATTTTCCCTCAACTAAACTAGTTGGGGTTTCAGCACGAGCACAAAAATGCAAGCAAATAGAAGGCACATGGAAACACAAACAAAAAGACATACGGGAAGAAGCCGAAGAAAAGGCAAAGGTGAAGTGGGGGAGAGGAAAACGAGAGGCAAATGGCAAATAATGTAATGCGAGGGATAAGAGTTTGTGATGGGTACTTGGTATGTCTTGACTTGTGCGTAGACTCCCCGGAAACGGCGCCAGAAATCCTTCTTGCTACCTCTTGAGCACTGCGTTGGTTTTTCCCTTGAAGAGGAAAGGGTGATGCAGCAAAGTAGCGTAAGTATTTCCTTCAGTTTTTGAGAACCAAGGTATCAATCCAGTAGGAGACCACACGCAAGTCCCTCGTACCTACACAAACAAATAAGAACCTTGCAACCAACGCGATAAAGGGGTTGTCAATTCCTTCACGGCCACTTGCAAAAGTGAGATCTGATAGAGATAATAATATAAATATTTTTGGTATTTTTATGATATAGATTGAAAGTAAAGATTGCAAAGTAAAAATAGATTGGAAACTTATATGATGGAGAATAGACCCGGGGGCCATTGGTTTCACTAGTGGCTTCTCTCAAGATAGCATAAGTATTACGGTGGGTGAACAAATTACTATCGAGCAATTGATAGAATAGTGCATAGTTATGAGAATATCTAGGCATGATCATGTATATAGGCATCACGTCCGCGACAAGTAGATCGAAACGATTCTGCATCTACTACTATTACTCCACACATCGACCGCTATCCAGCATGCATCTAGAGTATTAAGTTCATAAGAACAGAGTAACGCATTAGGCAAGATGACATGATGTAGAGGGATAAACTCAAGCAATATGATATAAACCCCATCTTTTTATCCTCGATGGCAACAATACAATACGTGTCGTTTCCCTTTCTGTCACTGGGATCGAGCAACGCAAGATTGAACCCAAAGCTAAGCACTTCTCCCATTGCAAGAAAGACCAATCTACTAGGCCAAACCAAACTGATAATTCGAAGAGACTTGCAAAGATAACCAATCATACATAAAAGAATTCAGAGGAGATTCAAATATTGTTCATAGATAATCTTGATCATAAACCCACAATTCATCGGATCTCGACAAACACACCGCAAAAAGAGTTACATCAAATAGATCTCCAAGAAGATCGAGGAGAACTTTGTATTGAGATCCAAAGAGAGAGAAGAAGCCATCTAGCTAATAACTATGGACCCGAAGGTCTGACGTAAACTACTCACACATCATCGGAGAGGCTATGGTGTTGTTGTAGAAGACCTCCGTGATCGATGCCCCCTCCGGCGGAGCGCCGGAAAAGGCCCCAAGATGGGATCTCACGGGTACAGAAGGTTGCGGCGGTGGAAATAGGGTTTCGTGGTGCTCCTGGATGTTTTCAGGGTATATGGATATATATAGGAGGAAGAAGTAGGGTCGGTGGAGCTGCGGGGGGCCCACGAGGGTGGGGGGCGCGCCCAGGGGGGCAGGCGCCTCCCTGTCTCATGGCCTCCTTGCTTCTTTCTTGATGTCCACTCCAAGTCCCCTGGATCACGTTTGTTCCAAAAATAACTCTCCCGAAGGTTTCATTCCGTTTGGACTCCGTTTGCTATTCCTTTTCTGCGAAACACTGAAATAGGCAAAAAACAACAATTTGCACTGGGCCTTCGGTTAATAGGTTAGTCCCAAAAATAATATAAAAGTGTTTCGTAAAGCCCATTAAACATCCAAAATAGATAATATAATAGCATGGAACAATCAAAAATTATAGATACGTTGGAGACGTATCACATAGCAATATATCAGATTGTGCAGTTCATACAAAATATCTGGATTTTTTTATCGAAGACCATGTCAGGGGCGGGGATGTATATAAGAGGGAGGAAGTACGGTGTTTTCCTGGGTATTTTAGGAAGGTGGATATTCATGAGGTGTTTTGCTTGGAGTGGATCCCTTGTGTGGGAAAAGTTGATGGCCTATTATGTTGGGTGAAAAAAGAGAAGTTGGAAATGAAGTCTTGTGAGAAGGGGAAGTACATACTGAAGTTGGTTTTGTGGGATGTGGTGCAAACTGAGTGAGCATTGTTGAATGTTTATGGAGCTGCTCATGATGAGTTTAAAACAAAATTCTTAACTGAGATGGTCTAGTTTTGTAACCATATTACTGTTCCCTATGTGATTTGGGGAGATTACAACATTTTAATGCATAGTGGGGAGAAAAAATTATGCATCACTCTCAATATACATATGTGTTTAATTAACTATGTCATTAACTGCCCTCAGAGAATTGCATATTAAGGGGGGTATGCATAGTTGGACTCATAAACATGCTCATTCAACTTTGGGGAAGTTGGGCAGACTCCTGATGTCTAGAAGTTGGAAGGATTTATTCAAACTAATAAATTGTAGGAAACTGGTGAGAGGTGTCTCTGATCATAATTCACTCTTGATGGCTACTGTGAGTGGTTTTACCCCTAAAACTAGAGAGTTTGGTTTTGGAATGGGATTTTTTTCTTCAGCCAACTCATTTCAAACCTGGATGGTGTTTTAGGGGGGGGCCCTAAAAATAGTGATCTTTTTTGTTCAGCCAACACATTTTAGGTTTGAAACTAGAGAGATCTCATGCAATGTTCTACCATCCATTATAATCCACTCTGGATGGTGTTTAACATTGCATGAGATCTTGCATCAAACTAGAGAAAAGAAAAAAGTGGGTGTTGTCATTAAGCTTGATTTTGAAAAAGCTCATGACAAAGTAGATTGGAAGTTTCTATTGGAATGTCACAAATTAAGAGGGCTTGACCCTATCTGGTGTCAATGGATTGAGAGTGTTCTATACAATGGTACAGTGGGCGTGAAACTAAATGGGAAGGTTGGCCCTTATTTTTAGAGCCATAAAGGGGTTAGGTAGGGGGCTTTCTCCTTTCCTGTTTAACCTGGTTGCTGATTGTTTAACTTAAATGGCCACAAAACCTCAATCCAATGGCTTGATTACTGGGTTAGCTAATGATCTAATTCCTAATGGCATTACTATTATGCACTATGTTGATGATAGTGTGTTGTGTATTGAGCATGATCCTGATAAAGTTCTTAACTCGAAGCTATTACTTTCCATGTATGAGCTTATGTTACTTATAAACATAAATTTCTAGAAAAGTAAGATTACCTGTGTTGTAGGAGGATGACTGATATCCCCAACGGTTTCAGATCTGAAACCGTTACTAAGGTTTGGAAGATAGCCTATTATCTTTCATAATGGTAGCGGAAATTGGAACACCGGGAAGGGCTTTGGCAAGATATTGTGAGAGCTAAGTACTTGAAAAACTATGTTATTTCTTCAATTCTAGGGAAGTTTACTAATTCCCCATATGCTAGAAAACTATTATGAAAGTGAATGAAATCTATATGGTGGGAAGAACATTTTCTGTGTAGTGTGGGATCTTACAAACCGTTGCTAAGGTTTCAGATCTGAAACCATTGCTAAGGTTTGGAAGATAGCCTATTATCTTTGCTCCTTTTAAAGACTGATATCCCCAACGGTTTCAGATCTGCAATTACCTGAGTGTTTGGTGAAGGATGGTCTAAATGTTAATATAAATGATTTTTTAGAAGGAGACTGACTCGAGAGCTTGGAGAGCAGTGGAACAAGGTAGTGGATACTGTGAGAGATTTAATCTTGTCCTAGGACCCTGATCAGATTGGTTGGGAGTTGGGGAATAGCAAAAAATTCACTACAAAAGTTGTGTATGAGTGGCACTGGTGTGATTATCGTTGGTAGTGGATACTTCTAAGAATCAAATCCTCCTGTGGCAGCTATCACAGGATGTTGTGTGATACGTCTCCAACGTATCTATAATTTTTGATTGTTCCATGCTATTATATTATCCATCTTGGATGTTTTATGGGCTTTACTATGCACTTTTATATTATTTTTGGGACTAACCTATTGACCCAGAGCCCAGTGCCAGTTCCTGTTTTTCCCTTGTTTCAGTGTTTCGAAGAAAAGGAATATCAAATGGAGTCGAAACGGAATGAAACCTTCTAGAGAAGTTATTTTCGGAAGGAAAGCAACCCCGGAGACTTGGAGTCCACGTCAAGAAAGCAACGAGGAAGGCACAAGGCAGGGGGCATGCCCACCCCCTCTGGGCACGCCCTCCACCCTCGTGGGCCCCTCGTGGCTCCCCTGACGTACTTCTTCCGCCTATATATATCCATATACCCTAAAACGATCGGGGAACAGAATAGATCGGGAGTTCCGCCACCGCAAGCCTCTGTAGCCACTGAAAACCAATCGGGACCCTATTCCGGCACGCTGCCGGAGGGGGGAACCCTCACCGGTGGCCATCTTCATCATCCCGGCGCTCTCCATGACGAGGAGGGAGTAGTTCACCCTCGGGGCTGAGGGTATGTACCAGTAGCTATGTGTTTGATCTCTCTCTCTCTCTCGTGTTCTTGAGGTGATTCGATCTTGATGTATCGCGAGCTTTGCTATTGTAGTTGGATCTTATGTTGCTTCTCCCCGTCTACTCTCTTGTAATGGATTGAGTTTTCCCTTTGAAGTTATCTTATCGGATTGAGTCTTTAATGATTTGAGAACACTTGATGTATGTCTTGCCGTGCGTATCTGTGGTGACAATGGGATATCACGTGATTCACTTGATGTATGTTTTGGTGATCAACTTGCGGGTTCCGCCCATGAACCTATGCATAGGGGTTGGCACACGTTTTCTTCTTGATTCTCCGGTAGAAACTTTGGGGCACTCTTTGAGGTTCTATGTGTTGGTTGAATAGATGAATCTGAGATTGTGTGATGCATATCGTATAATCATACCCACGGTTACTTGAGGTGACATTGGAGTATCTAGGTGACATTAGGGTTTTGGTTGATTTGTGTCTTAAGGTGTTATTCTAGTACGAACTCTAGGGCTATTTGTGACACTTATAGGAATAGCCCAACGGATTGATTGGAAAGAATAACTTTGAGGTGGTTTCGTACCCTACCATAATCTCTTCGTTTGTTCTCCGCTATTAGTGACTTTGGAGTGACTCTTTGTTGCATGTTGAGGGATAGTTATATGATCCAATTATGTTATTATTGTTGAGAGAACTTGCACTAGTGAAAGTATGAACCCTAGGCCTTGTTTCCTAGCATTGCAGTACCGTTTACGCTCAGTTTTACCACTTGCTACCTTGCTGTTTTTATATTTTCAGATTACAAAAACCTATATCTACCATCCATATTGCACTTGTATCACCATCTCTTCGCCGAACTAGTGCACCTATACAATCTACCATTGTATTGGGTGTGTTGGGGACACAAGAGACTCTTTGTTATTTGGTTGCAGGGTTGCTTGAGAGAGACCATCTTCATCCCACGCCTCGCACGGATTGATAAACCTTAGGTTATCCACTTGAGGGAAATTTGCTGCTGTCCTACAAACCTCTGCTCTTGGAGGCCCAACAACGTCTACAAGAAGAAGGTTGCGTAGTAGACATCAAGCAGTTTCTGGCGCCGTTGCCGGGGAGGTGAGTGCTTGAAGGTATATCTTTAGATCTTGCAATTGAATCTTTTAGTTTCTTGTTTTATCACTAGTTTAGTTTATAAAAGAAAATAAAAAAAAGGAATTGAGTTTGCCTCATACGCTTCATCTTTTTAATATCTTTCGTGAGTATGATGGAAAGGAAAATTGTGCCAACGTGTTAGAAGAAGAATGCATTAAAATGTTTGGCACTAAATCTTTGAATGATGAGCATGATTGCAATGTTGTTAGTATGAACTCCTTGAATATCCATAGTACTAATGATGATTGCACTAGTTATGATGAAAATGTCTCCTATAAACATGTCAATTTTTGTGGAGTGCATTGGGTTTGCAAGTACACACCAAATAGGGAAGATAGATATTGCAAGAGGCATAAGCATTTAGAAACAAAATTGTTGCAAGAAAGGCTAGATGTTTGTGCTGAAAATTTAAATTTTATTGGCCGTACTTGTGAACTTTGCAATGAAAGTGGTCATTTAGCTATCCGATGCAAATTGTTTCATGATCTAATCGTGTCCAAAAATTGTGATGAGTTGATTTCCCTTGCACATTATAATGAACTTAGCTTGCTTATGGGTTGCGAAGAAATGAAACATATAACTAGGCATCTTCCAGAATTTGCCCGTTATAAACTTCTTGAAGTTGAGCTAGAGGAAATTTACATGTATTGTGCGGTGAATTGTATTGAAAATCCTTATATTGCCAATTACATAAAGAAAAAAAAATAGAGGATGAAGAGAATACTAATGAAAGGGAAGAGACTTCCCAATATCCTCCTATTATTTCTTATGATGAATCAGGTAACAAGGAGGAGCCCTCTACTCAACCAATCTCATTAATAAGGAGCTCCAAAAAGAGGATTGAACCCACACATGATGTGGAGAAGAAGAAAAGAAAAAGGAAGAGAGGTAAAAAGATATCTCTCCCAAATAATGTTGCTCCTATTATTGATGTGCCTCATGAAAATGAATCAAAAATAATTGTGGAAGATGATGCACTTGATGATGATCTCGTTATGCCTATTGCTTGTTGTGATGATTATGATTGGGAAGATAATGATACTTCTTATGATCTTGAAAATCTTTTTGGCACTTGCTTGGAAGAATATGATAATTGCTATACTATTGGTGTTATCCATACTATTAATGATGAGAGTGATTATGCTTATGATATGAAAAGGCCCAAGCTTGGGGAAGCTATGTTTGATGAAGATGATGTTTTTGAGAATATATTTGCTGCAATTAATGTTTGTCCCAAGCTTGGGGATGCTACGTTTAATGAAGATGATATTTTTAGCCTCCCAAGTTTTGATATGCAAATTTATAATGATGATAGCATGCCTTCTACCTATGATGATTATATTGATGAAAGTGGGTTTGGAAGAGTGTCAACTTTAGGAAGTAATGATCCCACTATTTTGGAGGATGTTGAATCTTATAATATTTATGAAAGTGGATTTGGAGAGGTCATGACTTTATTTAGTGATGTATCCACTATTTCGGAAGAGGTTTCAATTGATTATGATGAGAACAAAGTTGCTACTTATGATGATTATTGTGATGAAACTTATGCTATAAAAATTAGTGATGATTATATTTATAAAACTTGTCGTGATTATGATTACCCTTTTTCTGAACATTACTCTTTTAATGTGTAAACAATTTATAGTATTCAAGTCTCTTATGAAACTCCCACTATTCCGAATGAGAAGAATTTTGCTTGTGTGGAGAGTAGTAAATTTTCTATGCTTGTAGATCATGAAAAGAATGCTTTAGATTCTGGTTATATTGTTGAATTCATTCATGATGCTACTGAAAGTTATTATGAGGGAGGAATATATGCTTGTAGGAATTGCAATAATATCAAGTTTCCTCTCTATGTGCTTAAAGTTTTGAAGTTATGCTTGTTTTACCTTCCTATGCAAGTTGATTCTTGTTCCCATAAGTTGTTTGCTCACAAAATCCCTATGCATAGGAAGTGGTTTAGACTTAAATGTGCTATTCATATTCTTCATGATGCTCTCTTTATGTTTCAGTTCTTATCTTTTATGTGAGCATCATTGAAATCCTCATGCCTAGCTAGGGGCGTTAAATGTTAGCGCTTGTTGGGAGGCAACCCAATTTTATTTTAGTTTCTTGCTTTTTGGTTCTGTTTAGTAATAAATAATCTATCTAGCTTATGTTTAGATGTGTTCTCATGTTTTAATTAGTGTTTGTGCCAAGTAGAACCTTTCGGAAGGCTCGGGCGAAGTCTTTATGATCATGCTTAAAAAACAGAAACTTTAGCGCTCACGAGATTAGCTTCAACTTTTTACTGAAGAGTGCTATTTAGTTGATTCTTTTTTCAGATGATTACTAGACAAATTCCTTAGGTCCAACAATTTATTTTAGAATTTTTGGAGTTCCAGAAGTATACGTTTGATACAGATTACTACAGACTGTTCTGTTTTTGACAGATTCTGTTTTCATTGTGTTGCTTTCTTATTTTGATGAATCTATGGCTAGTAAAATAGTTTATAAACCATAGAGAAGTTGGAATACAGTAGGTTTAACACCAATATAAATAAAGAATGAGTTCATTACAGTACCTTGAAGTGGTGTTTTGTTTTCTTTCGCTAACGGAGCTTACGAGTTTTCTGTTAAGTTTTGTGTTGTGAAGTTTTCAAGTTTTGGGTAAAGATTCGATGGACTATGGAATAAGGATGTAGCGACCAGACCTCAAATGGTCTGTGCTGCTATGCACCAGTGTCATCCCTGGATCAGTAATGCTGACACGCACAGTACAAATGGAGGATTTATAACAGAGTAGCAATCACACACTTATTACATCGAATATCTCCGAAGAGATTAAGTATGATAAACATGGCTTAAGGCCATCTAATAACGATAACAGCGGAAGACTTGGAAGATAAGTGAGTCCATCAACTCCAGCGGCATCACTGAGTATAAGACCACGACCTAAGGCACCTTACTCATCGTCTGAAAAGTCTGCAACATGAAACGTTGCAGCCCGGAAACGGGTCAGCACATAGGATATGCTGGCAATGTAACACATAGAGAATAATGAACAATAGTAAGGCTATACTACATGCATATATGGCTGGTGGAAAGCTCTATGGTTACAGTTTTTGCGAAAAGCCAATTTTATCCTACGTCAAAGGAATAAATTTTATTTAACTATCATGGTGGTTGTGAAACATTGAGATGGTTGACAGCATCTCAATCCCAATTAAATGTCATCAATACCCAACAAAATTAATTAGAAGTAACATAGTGATGAGATTCACATGATAATCCAGGTACTAGATACTCAAGTTGTCCATAACCGGGGACACGGCTAACCATGATTAGTTTGTACACTCTGCAGAGGTTTGTGCACTTTTCCCCACAAGACTTGATCTCCTCCGTTGGATTACTCGCACTACATGGTGTTTGAGTAACGGATGACCAAGACACAGTCTTTCAGAAGTGTTTGCACCTTACGTATGGGTAGACAGTTACACCTACTTTCCCCTACATCTGCTAGTCTACCACTGTAAGAGTTCACACAACTTAATCAACTATGCTAGAGCCCATAATAGCTTGCGGCTGCACACGGAAGTTTCTAGCATGAATAATCTTATGATCCCTTTGAACCTGGGTGGCGGTCCAAAAGAAAAACAGGCAATCCTGGAATACCCAGGTACCTCAATCCACCCAGATGTGAGTTTTAGTTGCCACCTTAAGTAAACCATTATTAACAATCTCACATCTGTCATGAATTTCACTCAAACCCAATCCACGTCTACGAGCATAGCATGGCAATAATAATAGCAACGTGGAAGTAACTCCCAAGGGTTTGATAAAAATACAGGTAATAGGTTCTACCTCAACTACTTCCCAATACCCACAATTTAATTAGATCCTAATCATGCAATGTTTGAGGATTGATCTAATGCAATAAAGCTGGGTAATGAAAAGTATGATCAAAGTGTTACTTGCCTTGCTGATGATCCGCAAAACCTAGCGATTCGAAGTAACAAGCGGCACACTCCGGGTACTCTATCGCAAACAAACAAACATACAATCAGTACTCATCTAATGCACAGGTAAAACTCGAATGAAAGATCCAACCAGAAAGTTCAACTTAAGAACTCCGGTTTGCAAAAAGAATCAACTCGAAAGAAGCAACGAAAGTCAAACGGCGAAAGAAAGTAGCTTCGTTTACTAATCTGGATCTAGGTCAAATTTTACTGTAGCAAAAACTTGTTTGAGTAGGTTAAACGGAAAGAGAATTTCGAGACGAAACTCTAGGCGCTTGAATTGCCTGATTCCGATAAACAAGCGAGAAGTTAAACAGAATCGAAGATTCGATCAGAAATCAAATCTGAGATAATCGCAGAAAAATCCGACGAAAAAGAAAAACGGACGAACGGTTAAAGAACGGACGTTCGTTAACAGAGAAAAACCGACGAACGCGTTCGTTGAAACGAATGGTTCGGTGAACGATCGCAAAATAATAAAACCGAAAAAAAACCGATCTAGGGTTTTTTTTAACGAAAGGTTTTTTTTAACAAAAACCGGCAAACCGAAAGGCATCGGGTATACCTCGTCGGGGCGGCTCCGGCGAGGCTCCGGCGGGGCGCGGGGCTCGGGGGAAGGGGAGGGGCGGCGGCAAACGGCGGCGGCGGCGGCTCCCGAGCTCACACCGGCGGCGGCGGGGCGGCAAGTGCGGCGGCGGCGGCGGGCGAGATGAGAGGAGAGAGAGAGGGGGTATATATAGGAGGGAGGGGGGCTCCGGTGGCTTGGGGGAGGGGGCAAGCCGAGCGGGAGGCGGCTCCCGTGGCCATGGCGGACTCCGGCGGCGGCGGGCGCGTCCTGGAGAAGGAGAGGAGCGCGGGCGGGCCGGCGCTCGGCTGGGCTGCGGCCCGGTCGGGCGTCGCGCGTTATTTTTTTTATAAAAACGTTCCGCGGAAAATAATTCGTAGAAAAATAAATAAAAGTCAGAAAAATATAAAATAAATTTTCCCCGTCTAGTTAGAAAATCTAGAATAGGGTGAACATTTTTTAACACAAAATAAATATTTTGAAAACATGCAATATTTTTAATGCAATAAAAATTGCAAATAAAATCCAAATAAATTCCAATAAATGATTTTAACATTTTTCCTCCAGTATTTCAATTGTTTTGGAGAAGTCATATTTTCTCCTCTCGTTTATTTTTAGAATGAAATATTTTCCGGAGAGAAAATAATTAAAACCAAAATCCTCGTCTTATTATTTGATGAAAATCAAATATGAAAATTCGAGAAAATCCCCAACTCTCTCCGAGGGTCCTTGAGTTGCTTAGGATTTATCGAGGATTTGTCAAAATGCAATAAAACATGCTATGCAATGATGATCTATGTATAACATACCAAATTGAAAATTTGGGATGTTACAAACCTACCCCCCTTAAGATGAATCTCGCCCTCGAGATTCGGGTTGGCTAGAAAACAGGTGGGAGTGGTCCTTCCGTAGATCTTCCTCTCGCTCCCAGGTGGCTTCATCCTCCGTGTGGTGACTCCACTGAACTTTGCAAAACTTGATAACCTTGCTGCGGGTAACTCGGCTGGCATACTCAAGAATCTTAACTGGTTTCTCCTCATAGGTCAAATCACTTTCCAACTGAATCGCTT
The DNA here is from genome assembly GCF_018294505.1 of Triticum aestivum. Lineage (NCBI taxonomy): Eukaryota > Viridiplantae > Streptophyta > Magnoliopsida > Poales > Poaceae > Triticum > Triticum aestivum. The sequence continues at coordinate 257,255,148 of NC_057808.1, read as the reverse complement.
CCAGTGGCACAGTATCTCTCAGTGGTATCTCAGCCATCTCTGCGTGGCACTTCTTCAACTGAGAAACATGAAATACATCATGTACTCCAGACAATCCTTCGGGCAATTCCAGCTTGTAAGCAACTTCTCCCATACGTTCCACAACTCTGTATGGTCCGATAAAACGGGGCGCTAACTTTCCCTTAACTCCAAAGCGCTTCACTCCTCGAAGTGGTGATACTCGAAGATACACTCGGTCTCCGACTTCGTGAACTGTCTCCTTTCGTTTAGAATCAGCATAACTCTTCTGCCTGGACTGGGCTACCTTGAGCCTATCGCGAATCAACCTTACTTTCTGTTCAGACTCCTTAATCAAATCTGGTCCAAACAACTGACGGTCTCCAACTTTGTCCCATAACAACGGTGTTCTACACCTCCTTCCGTACAATGCTTCGAAAGGGGCCATCTTCAAACTGGTCTGATAACTATTGTTATAAGAAAACTCCGCATATGGAAAGTTGTGGTCCCAACTGGATCCATAATCTAGTGCACATGCTCTCAACATGTCCTCCAAAATCTGGTTGACTCTCTCGGTCTGTCCATCTGTTTGTGGGTGGAAAGCTGTACTAAATTCCAGCCTGGTTCCCAATGTTTCATGTAACTGCTTCCAAAACTTCAAGGTAAATTGGGTTCCTCTGTCTGATACAATGGTCCTCGGAACTCCATGCAAACATACGATCCTGGTCATATATATCTTTGCCAACTTAGCACTGGTGTAAGTGGTCTTCACTGGAATGAAATGAGCCACTTTCGTCAAACGGTCGACTACAACCCATATTGAGTCATAGCCTGAACGAGTCCTGGGTAATCCGGTGATAAAATCCATGCCTATTTTATCCCACTTCCATTCGGGTATCGGCAATGGTTGTAGCAATCCTGCTGGCTTCTGATGCTCTGCCTTCACTCTCTGACATACATCACAAACTGCTACGTATTCCGCAATATCCTTCTTCATTCCGGTCCACCAGAAAATATTCTTCAAATCCAAATACATCTTCGTATTTCCTGGGTGAATCGAGTACGGTGAATCATGGGCTTCTTGCAAAATCAACTTCCTGATCTCCGGATCATTTGGTACATATACGCGGTCCTCAAACCACAAGGTATCGTGCTCATCCTCACGAAATCCCTTGGCTTTTCCTTTGCTCATCTTCTCCTTTATCTCTTCAATCTCCTTGTCTGTCCTCTGAGCTTCTCTGATCCTTTCCATCAAGGTAGACTGAATCTCCAATGCTGCTAAATAGCCTCTTGGGACTATCTCCAAACATAGCTCGCGAAGGTCCTCGGCTAACTCCTGAGGTAACTCTCCTGTCATGAGAGTGTTGACATGACTCTTACGGCTCAACGCGTCTGCTACCACGTTAGCCTTTCCTGGGTGATAATGCAATCTCATAGCATAATCTTTAATAAGCTCCAACCATCTCCTCTGTCTGAGATTTAACTCCTTCTGCGTGAAAATATACTTCAAACTCTTGTGATCCGTATACACCTCACAATGGTTTCCGATGAGAAAATGTCTCCATGTCTTCAATGCATGCACCACGGCTGCTAATTCCAAATCATGCGTAGCATAATTCTTTTCATGAGGTTTAAGTTGTCGTGAAGCATATGACACAACTCTTTCTTCCTGCATAAGCACTGCTCCAAGTCCTCGACGAGAAGCGTCGCAATAAACTTCATAATCCTTGCGTTGATCTGGCAGAATCAACACTGGTGAGGTAACCAATCGTTTCTTCAACTCCTGGAAACTAGCTTCACATTCCTCAGTCCAATTGAATTTGGTGTCCTTCTTCAATAACTCAGTCATGGGCTTAGCAATCCTTGAGAAATTCTCGATGAATCTCCGGTAGTATCCTGCAAGTCCAAGAAAACTCCGGATTTCTCCAACTGTCGTGGGTGATTCCCAACTTGTCACTGTGTCAACCTTGGCAGGGTCTACTGCTATTCCTTCTCCAGAAATAACATGTCCAAGGAATCCAACTTCCTTCAGCCAAAATTCACACTTGCTGAACTTGGCATATAACTGATGTTCTCTGAGCTTCTCAAGTACCAATCGTAAATGCTCCTCATGCTCTTCCTCATCCTTGGAAAAGATTAAAATGTCATCAATGAACACCACGACGAACTTATCCAAAAACTCCATAAACACTTTGTTCATCAGGTTCATGAAATAGGCAGGTGCGTTAGTCAGACCAAATGACATAACGGTATACTCATACAATCCATATCTGGTGGTAAATGCCGTCTTGGGTATATCCTGCTCTCGAATCTTTAACTGATGGTATCCTGATCGTAGATCGATCTTGGAAAATACTTTAGCTCCTTGTAGGCGGTCAAACAAATCATTGATCATCGGCAGTGGGTACTTGTTTTTGATGGTCACTTCATTCAATCCACGGTAATCAACAACCATCCTCAGCGATCCATCTTTCTTCTCCACTAGAAGTACTGGTGATCCCCAAGGTGACGAACTTGGGCGAATATAGCCTTTATCCAGTAACTCCTTGATCTGCTTCTTAATTTCCTCCAAATCCTTTGCGGGCATCCTGTACGGTCTCTTAGATATTGGCCCTGTGCCTGGCAAAAGTTCAATCAAGAACTCAATGTCTCTATCTGGTGGCATGCCTGGCAACTCTTCTGGAAATACATCCGGATAATCCTTCACCACTGGTACTTCCTCCTGTACAACTCCTGATAAGGAATTTACTTGAGTCCTCTTCGGCATATGCCGGGATACATACTTAATCCTTTTCCCTTCCGGGGTGGTAAGCAAAATCGTCTTGCTGGCACAGTCGATGTTTCCTCCATACAACGATAGCCAATCCATTCCCAAAATCACATCCAAACCTTGCGACTCCAAAACTATGAGGTCTGAGGGGAAAACATGCCTACCAATGGCCAATGGTATTTGAAAACATCCTTGGGTGGCCATATACTCTGCTCCTGGCGAGGTTACTAACATAGGGTTTCTGAGAACTTTGGTGGACATCTTAAACTTATTCACAAATTCCCTTGATATGTATGAATGCAATGCACCAGTATCGAAAAGAACGGTTGCAGTAAATGACTTAACCAAGAACTTACCTATTACTGCATCAGGCTGAGCTTCAACCTCCTCCACGCTCACGTGGTTCACGTGTCCTTTGTTGAACGGGTTCGGCTTCTTCCCAGAGCTTCCATTGCCATTTCCATTTTGGGCTTCAGGACATTCATTGGCATAATGTCCATTCTTCTGGCACTTGAAACAAGTGACTTGGCTCAGGTCCCTCTTGGCTGGGGTAGATGGGTTGGTGCGGTTCTGTCCGTTGCCTCCTCCATTCCCATTACCCTTTTTGGTGCCATTATGGTTGTGCGAACTACCTCCTCCATGGGTATGCTGAAACTGTCCTCCCGGCTTCGGGGTAAATCGAGGCTTCTGCTGAGCTCCTGAGTTATACTTCCCTTGTCCATACTTCCTCTTACGGTTTTCAATCTGCTGTTGCTTCCCTTCAATCATGAGAGCTCTATCTACCAGCTCCTGGTAGTTGTTGAAGGTTGCTACCATCAACTGCATACTCAGTTCATCATTCAGTCCTTCCAAAAACTTCTCCTGCTTGGCAGCATCTGTAGCAACGTCATCTGGTGCATAACATGCTAACTTACTGAAATCCTCCACATACTGGCCTACGGTGCGTCCTCCTTGGCGTAGGTTGCGAAACTCACGCTTCTTCATAGCCATAGCTCCTGCTGAAACATGAGCTGTACGGAAAGCTTGCTGAAACTGGTCCCATGTGACAGTGTCAATAGGGTGCGTGGCTGTATAATTCTCCCACCATGATGCTGCGGGTCCATCAAGCTGATGTGCGGCAAAACGCACTCTTTCCGCATCTGTGCATCCTGCAGTGGTCAACTCCCTTCCAACTTTGCGGAGCCAATCATCTGCAACAATCGGCTCGGTGCTACTGGAAAACACCGGCGGGTTTAGCCTTAAGAAACGGGCTAAGTGATCAACAGGTGGTGGTGGCGGTGGGTTGTTGTTGTTGTTGTTGTTGTTGCCTTGGTTCTGCACTAACACTTGCATCAGGGCATTCTGTTGCTGAATCAACTGGGTGATCTCTGGCGGGAAAACAAATCCGGTGTCGCGTCTCGGAGGCATCTGATAGGTTTAGAAAAGATGAGAGTTAAGAATAGAATGAGGTCTAGAGGAAAACACTACCCATATGCTCATGAGACAAATCAATCAATATCACTCAATCAATTCAAACAAGGCAAACAATCGATCTAACTAGCGTTACAAAGTGCTTGAACTATACTATTAAATGGGGGAAAACTACTACTGATATGGTGGTCTACTAGAAATTCTGATCCGTTGAAGACTCCATGATGTCTGCTCCAGCTTCATCAACCCAGTCGTCTTCACTTGGTTCCGAGTCGGTGTCGTCGATGATGATGTAGTTATCCGGACAAGTGCATTCGTCGACTTCTGCTTTTGGCACTGGATTTCCCATGAATACTCCAATCTTCTTCTCCAGGTCGTCATTCTTCCCTACTAGTGCGTTGATTTCCTCCAAATAATCTTCGCGTGTAGCCTTGAGTTCTTCTTGGAGCTCCTTGATCTTCGTTAATGCCTTCTTCAGTTCTTCCTTGTCCGTGCACATCTGGTTCTCCTGGCGACGAATATGTTGGTTCTGCTCCTGGATGAAAGCTGCAATTGATCCATCCTTCTTGGTTCTGATCATCTCCCATTGCGCGTCTCGGCGTCCACAAATTTGGTAAATTGTATCCTTAAGCTCCTGGTGGTAGACTTCTCCAATGCGTCCCATGGCGATGTGTGCGGCCATGCTCTTCCCTAAACTCCAGGTTGGTGCTTCGAAAACCAATCTTATGGGTTCAGTAACTGGCACAAACGTCCTTCCTGGAATGATAACTTGAATCTTCCAGCTCTCCTCTTCAGGTAATGTGGCGTTGTAGGTTCCGGTGATGCTTGGTATTCCTATGTTCAAGTACTTGGTGACTTCCTTCAAGTGTCGACCAAACGGCGTGTCTTCATCTGGTTGCATGAACTTGCTCCTTGCATCCGCCATTCCTAAAAGAGTAGAAAGTGGAGAGGGGTCAGAAATGAGAAGAGAGAAGCTTTCTAGGGCTTAAGCTTAGTGGTCGTGTCCTACAGTCAGCGTGTGCTCTGATACCAACTTTGTAGCGACCAGACCTCAAATGGTCTGTGCTGCTGTGCACCAGTGTCATCCCTGGATCAGTAATGCTGACACGCACAGTACAAATGGAGGATTTATAACAGAGTAGCAATCACACACTTATTACAGCGAATATCTCCGAAGAGATTAAGTATGATAAACATGGCTTAAGGCCATCTAATAACGATAACAGCGGAAGACTTGGAAGATAAGTGAGTCCATCAACTCCAGCGGCATCACTGAGTATAAGACCACGACCTAAGGCACCTTACTCGTCGTCTGAAAAGTCTGCAACATGAAACGTTGCAGCCCGGAAACGGGTCAGCACATAGGATATGCTGGCAAGGTAACACATAGAGAATAATGAACAATAATAAGGCTATACTACATGCATATATGGCTGGTGGAAAGCTCTATGGTTACAGTTTTGCGAAAAGCCAATTTTATCCTACTTCAAAGGAATAAATTTTATTTAACTATCATGGTGGTTGTGAAACATTGAGATGGTTGACAGCATCTCAATCCCAATTAAATGTCATCAATAACCCAACAAAATTAATTAGAAGTAACATAGTGATGAGATTCACATGATAATCCAAGTACTAGATACTCAAGTTGTCCATAACCGGGGACACGGCTAATCATGATTAGTTTGTACACTCTGCAGAGGTTTGTGCACTTTTCCCCACAAGACTTGATCTCCTCCGTTGGATTACTCGCACTACATGGTGTTTGAGTAACGGATGACCAAGACACAGTCTTTCAGAAGTGTTTGCACCTTACGTATGGGTAGACAGTTACACCTACTTTCCCCTACATCTGCTAGTCTACCACTGTAAGAGTTCACACAACTTAATCAACTATGCTAGAGCCCATAATAGCTTGCGGCTGCACACGGAAGTTTCTAGCATGAATAATCTTATGATCCCTTTGAACCTGGGTGGCGGTCCAAAAGAAAAACAGGCAATCCTGGAATACCCAGGTACCTCAATCCACCCAGATGTGAGTTTTAGTTGCCACCTTAAGTAAACCATTATTAACAATCTCACATCTGTCATGAATTTCACTCAAACCCAATCCACGTCTACGAGCATAGCATGGCAATAATAATAGCAACGTAGAAGTAACTCCCAAGGGTTTGATAAAAAACAGGTAATAGGTTCTACCTCAACTACTTCCCAATACCCACAATTTAATTAGATCCTAATCATGCAATGTTTGAGGAATAGATCTAATGCAATAAAACTGGGTAATGAAAGTATGATCAAAGTGTTACTTGCCTTGCTGATGATCCGCAAAACCTAGCGATTCGAAGTAACAAGCGGCACACTCCGGGTACTCTATCGCAAACAAACAAGCATACAATCAGTACTCATCTAATGCACAGGTAAAACTCGAATGAAAGATCCAACCAGAAAGTTCAACTTAAGAACTCCGGTTTGCAAAAAGAATCAACTCGAAAGAAGCAACGAAAGTCAAACGGCGAAAGAAAGTAGCTTCGTTTACTAATCTGGATCTAGGTCAAATTTTACTGTAGCAAAAACTTGTTTGAGTAGGTTAAACGGAAAGAGAATTTCGAGACGAAACTCTAGGCGCTTGAATCGCCTGATTCCGATAAACGAGCGAGAAGTTAAACAGAATCGAAGATTCGATCAGAAATCGAATATGAGATAATCGCAGAAAAATCCGACGAAAAAGAAAAATGGACGAACGGTTAAAGAACGGACGTTCGTTAACAGAGAAAAACCGACGAACGCATTCGTTGAAACGAACGGTTCGGTGAACGATCGCAAAATAATAAAACCGAAAAAAAACCGATCTAGGGTTTTTTTTAACGAAAGGTTTTTTTTAACAAAAACCGGCAAACCGAAAGGCATCGGGTATACCTCGTCGGGGCGGCTCCGGCGAGGATCCGGCGGGGCTCCGGCGGGGCGCGGGGCTCGGGGGAAGGGCGAGGGGCGGCGGCAAACGGCGGCGGCGGCGGCTCCCGAGCTCACACCGGCGGCGGCGAGGGCGGCAAGTGCGGCGGCGGCGGGCGAGATGAGAGGAGAGAGAGAGGGGGGGTATATATAGGAGGGAGGGGGGCTCCGGTGGCTTGGGGGAGGGGGCAAGCCGAGCGGGAGGCGGCTCCCGTGGCCATGGCGGACTCCGGCGGCGGCGGGCGCGTGCTGGAGAAGGAGAGGGGCGCGGGCGGGCCGGCGCTCGGCTGGGCTGCGGCCCGGTCGGGTGTCGCGCGTTATTTTTTTTAAAACGTTCCACGGAAAATAATTCGTAGAAAAATAAATAAAAGTCAGAAAAATATAAAATAAATTTTCCCCGTCTAGTTAGAAAATCTAGAATAGGGTGAACATTTTTTAACATAAAATAAATATTTTGGAAACATGCAATATTTTTAATGCAATAAAAATTGCAAATAAAATCCAAATAAATTCCAATAAATGATTTTAACATTTTTCCTCCAGTATTTCAATTGTTTTGGAGAAGTCATATTTTCTCCTCTCGTTTATTTTTAGAATGAAATATTATTCCGGAGAGAAAATAGTTAAAACCAAAATCCTCGTCTTATTATTTGATGAAAATCAAATATGAAAATTCGAGAAAAATCCCCAACTCTCTCCGAGGGTCCTTGAGTTGCTTAGGATTTATCGAGGATTTGTCAAAATGCAATAAAACATGCTATGCAATGATGATCTATGTATAACATACCAAATTGAAAATTTGGGATGTTACAAAGGAGTGGCAAGAGCCTAAGCTTGGGGATGCCCAAGGCACCCCAAGGTAATATTCAAGGATAACCAAGAGCCTAAGCTTGGGGATGCCCCGGAAGGCATCCCCTCTTTCGTCTTCGTTCATCGGTAACTTTACTTGGAGCTATATTTTTATTCACCACATGATATGTGTTTTGCTTGGAGCGTCGTTTTATTTTCTTTAGCTTTGCTTGCTGTTTGAGTAAAATACCAAGATCTGAAATTATTAAATGGGAGATTCTTCACATAGTTGCATAATTATCCGACTACTCATTGATCTTCACTTATATCTTTCGGAGTAGTTTGTCATTTGCTCTAGTGCTTCACTTATATCTTTTAGAGCACGGTGGTGGATTTGTTTTATAGAAATTGTTGATCTCTCATGCTTCACTTAGATTATTTTGAGAGTCTTAAATAGCATGGTAATTTGCTTAAATAATCCTAATATGCTGATTTGTAAGAATTCTTATGAGTGTGTTGAATACTATGAGAAGTTTGATGCTTGATAATTGTTTTGAGATATGAAGATGGTGATATTAGAGTCATGCTAGTTGAGTAGTTGTGAATTTGAGAGATACTTGTGTTAAAGTTTGTGATTCCCGTAGCATGCACGTATGGTGAACCGTTATGTGATGAAGTCGGAGCATGATTTATTTATTGATTGTCTTCCTTATGAGTGGCGGTCGGGGACGAGCGATGGTGTTTTCCTACCAATCTATCCCCCTAGGAGCATGCGCGTAATACTTTGCTTTGATAACTTGTAGATTTTTGCAACAAGTATATGAGTTCTTTATGACTAATGTTGAGTACATGGATTATACGCACTTTTCCTCCTTCCACCATTGCTAGCCTATCTAATACCGCGCACTTTTCGTCGGTATCGTACACCCACCATATACCTTCCTCAAAACAACCACCATACCTACATATCATGGCATTTCCATAGCCATTCCGAGATATATTGCCATGCAACATACCACCATTTCGTTATGACACGCTCCATCATTGTCATATTGCTTTGCATGATCATGTAGTTGACATTGTATTTGTGGTAAAGCCACCGTTCATAATTCTTTCATACATGTCACTCTTGATTCATTGCATATCCCGGTACACCGCCGGAGGCATTCACATAGAGTCATATTTTGTTCTAAGTATTGACTTGTAATTGTTGAGTTGTAAGAAAATAAAAGTGTGATGATCATCATTTTTAGAGCATTGTCCCAAGTGAGGAAAGGATGATGGAGACTATGACTCCCCCACAAGTCGGGATGAGACTCCGGACAAAAAAAAGAGGCCATAAAAAAGAAGAAAAGGCCCAAATAAAAAAATGATGAGAGAAAAAGAGAGAAGGGACAATGCTACTATCCTTTTACCACACTTGTGCTTCAAAGTAGCACCATGATCTTCATGATAGAAAGTCTCCTATGATATCACTTTCATATACTAGTGGGAATTTTTCATTATAGAACTTGGCTTGTATATTCCAATGATGGGCTTCCTCAAAATGCCCTAGGTCTTCGTGAGCAAGCGAGTTGGATGCACACCCACTTAGTTTGTTTTGTTGAGCTTTCATATACATAGCTCTAGTGCATCTGTTGCATGGCAATCCCTACTCACTCACATTGATATCTATTGATGGGCATCTCCATAGCCTGTTGATACGCCTAGTTGATGTGAGACTATCTTCTCCCTCTTTTTGTCTTCTCCACAACCACCATTCTATTCCACATATAGTGCTATGTCCATGGCTCACGCTCATGTATTGCGTGAAGATTGAAAAAGTTTGAGAACATCAAAAGTATGAAACAATTGCTTGGCCTGTCATCGGGGTTGTGCATGATTTAAATATTTTGTGTGGTGAAGATAGAGCATAGCCGGACTATATGATTTTGTAGGGATAACATTCTTTGGCCATGTTCTTTTGAGAAGACATAATTGCTTAGTTAGTATGCTTGAAGTATTATTATTTTTATGTCAATATGAACTTTTATCTTGAATCTTTCGGATCTGAATATTCATACCACAATTAAGAAGAATTACATTGAAATTTTGCCAAGTAGCATTCCACATCAAAAATTCTGTTTTTATCATTTACCTACTCGAGGACGAGCAGGAATTAAGCTTGGGGATGCTGATACGTCTCCAACGTATCTATAATTTTTGATTGTTCCATCTATTATATTATCCATCTTGGATGTTTTATGGGCTTTACTATGCACTTTTATATTATTTTTGGGACTAACCTATTGACCCAGAGCCTAGTGCCAGTTCCTGTTTTTTCCCTTGTTTCAGTGTTTCGAAGAAAAGGAATATCAAACGGAGTCGAAACGGAATGAAACCTTCTTGAGAAATTATTTTCGGAAGGAAAGCAACCCGGGAGACTTGGAGTCCATGTCAAGAAAGCAACAAGGAAGGCACGAGGCAGGGGGGCGCGCCCTCCACCCTCATGGGCCCCTCGTGGCTCCCCTGACGTACTTCTTCCGCCTATATATATCCATATACCCTAAAACGATCGGGGAACAGAATAGATCGGGAGTTCCGCCGCCGCAAGCCTCTGTAGCCACCGAAAACCAATCGGGACCCTGCACCCTGCCGGAGGGGGAACCCTCACCGGTGGCCATCTTCATCATCCCGGCGCTCTCCATGACGAGGAGGGAGTAGTTCACCCTCGGGGCTGAGGGTATGTACCAGTAGCTATGTGTTTGATCTCTCTCTCTCTCTCGTGTTCTTGAGGTGATTCGATCTTGATGTATCGCGAGCTTTGCTATTATAGTTGGATCTTATGTTGCTTCTCCCCCTCTACTCTCTTGTAATGGATTGAGTTTTCCCTTTGAAGTTATATTATCGAATTGAGTCTTTAATGATTTGAGAACACTTGATGTATGTCTTGCCGTGCGTATCTGTGGTGACAATGGGATATCACGTGATTCACTTGATGTATGTTTTGGTGATCAACTTGCGGGTTCCGCCCATGAACCTATGCATAGGGGTTGGCACACGTTTTTGTGTTGATTCTCCGGTAGAAACTTTGGGGCACTCTTTGAGGTTCTATGTATTGGTTGAATAGATGAATCTGAGATTGTGTGATGCATATCGTATAATCATACCCACGGATACTTGAGGTGACATTGGAGTATCTAGGTGACATTAGGGTTTTGGTTGATTTGTGTCTTAAGGTGTTATTCTAGTACGAACTCTAGGGCTATTTGTGACACTTATAGGAATAGCCCAACGGATTGATTGGAAAGAATAACTTTGAGGTGGTTTCGTACCCTACCATAATCTCTTCGTTTGTTCTCCACTATTAGTGACTTTGGAGTGACTCTTTGTTGCATGTTGAGGGATAGTTATATGATCCAATTATGTTATTATTGTTGAGAGAACTTGCACTAGTGAAAGTATGAACCCTAGGCCTTGTTTCCTAGCATTGCAGTACCGTTTACGCTCACTTTTACCACTTGCTACCTTGCTGTTTTTATATTTTCAGATTACAAAAACCTATATCTACCATCCATATTGCACTTGTATCACCATCTCTTCGCCGAACTAGTGCACCTATACAATCTACCATTGTATTGGGTGTGTTGGGGACAGAAAAGACTCTTTGTTATTTGGTTGCAGGGTTGCTTGAGAGAGACCATCTTCATCCTACGCCTCCCACGGATTGATAAACCTTAGGTCATCCACTTGAGGGAAATTTGCTGCTGTCCTACAAACCTCTGCACTTGGAGGCCCAACAACGTCTACAAGGAGAAGGTTGCATAGTAGACATCATTGTGCTCACTCGGAACATTATGAAATGTCGAAATTGGTTGCGTAATCCCAAGTGTTCATTTTGTAATGAGGAAGAGACATCGCAACATCTGTTCTTTTTATGTCCTCATGCTAGGGTAGTGTGGAGATCGGTTGGAGCTTTGCTCAGCACTGAGTTCTGCCCGAATAATATCTTGGCAATATTTTTCCTCTAACTTTGCTTTTTCGTCGGGGTATGAGATAGTCTGTCTTTCTTGTTGGTGTTTACTGGGCAATATGGATTAGGCGCAACAGGGGCACGTTTGAGTTTAAATGGCCTAAGACACCTTTCGAATATCTATTTGGTGCGTGTGCTTCATTGATCTATTGGGCAGGCCTTCAAAAGGACTCGTCTAGAGAGGTCATGATTCAAGGCGCGAAGATGCTAAAGACCAGTACATAAAGCTAATGAAGATTTGTGCGGTTGCGCAAGGAGAGGCGACTGCTTAATCGAGCTAATCAAGGAAGGAGCTTGTTGGAGCTGGAAGGGATTTATTTCGTTGGTCTACTTCTCTCGTTTTTTTCCTACTGTCTAGACATGGTTGTGTTTCTAGCATGTGTGACGTGCATGTCGTATCATTTTGGAACTGGTTATGTTGGTTTTAGTTTAGTGTTTTGTGTGTTGATAGGTTTTCGTCCCATGGCATGTGTTTCGATACCGAGCACATGAAGTGGCTTTCCTATCAACGCGTTGAACTCGCTCCCCCCTGCTTGCATCTTGAACCTAAATCTGGTTACTAATATATTTCCATTAAGTTTTAATGGAAAGGGGATGAAGCCTGGTTTAAAAAAGTAGGAAGAAGGGAGGAGGAAGGAGGGAGGAGAAAGGAGAGCTGGCGGCAGTGGAAGACCGGTTAGATGCGGTCGACGCCGATGGAGGATCGGCTGGATGTGGCAAGGCTGGAATAGAGAGGAAGGAGGGATGACATAGGGAGGAGAACGGATGAAGTAAGGAGGAAGGAGAAATGAGGGAAGAGAGACCTGATGTTGATCCGAGCGACGACTCCAGTTGCCGGAGTGCTGCTTGAAGCTGGCTAGCTCGAAGAGAGGGTGAAAGAAAAGGAAGAGGGATGAAGGAGGGAGGAGAGGGTGAGGGTTGGTAACTGGTGAAGTGGATTGTCACAACGGTGGATCAATACCCCGGCAGTGGCGCATGATGGAGGGCCGACTACAATGGCAGAGGCGATGCCTAAAAGCTACCTTATGCACCAGCCCGGGTCCTCTATTTTTTCAAAACACAGAAACTTTATTCATTTAAAATAGCAATTACATCATTTATGAGGATGAGTACAATTTTATCCAAACACTCCTCAATCCAAACAAAAGTCAAAGAAAATCTAGCCAACATGGGAAGCTCATGAGCTATAGATAGAAAAATCACAAGCAATATAATAACAATCGTCGAGAGCTGCCACTGCAAGAGGAATGCCACCCCAACCAATTAAGAGCTTTGTGAAGATTGTGGTCAACTCTTGTCCATCAATTTGTCAAATTGCTACATAGGAAGAAGGTGCCCTCTCTGTTCCTGAAACTTGATGTGGCCAAGGCCTTTGACTCGCTGGCCTGGCAGTTCCTCATGGAGGTCCTCGCACACCATGGGCTTGGTGTAAGGTGGCCCGTCAATCCTTTCCTCGGCGTCCACTCAAGTCTTGGTGGATGGCCGCCCCGGAGGCAAGATCTGGCGTGCTTGTGGTTTGAGGCAAGGCGTCCCCATGTCACCTATGCTCTTCATTATAGCCATATGGATGTGGTCAACACCATGATCCAGAAGGTCGAGCTTGAGGGTATGTTGGAATTCGTGGCAGACTTGAGCATCAAACACATGCTCTCTTTGTATGCAGGCAATGTTGTCTTATTTGCCTGTCTAGTGGCGCGGGATCTGGTGGTGATCAAGGAGGTCTTTGATATTTTTTGTGAGGCATGTGGTTTGAAAGTTACTCTCCAGAAAAGCTCAATAATTCCAATCAATTGTTCTTAGGAGGTGGTGGAGGAAGTCCTGCCTATTCTTTTGTGGCCATTGGTTTTCTTCCCTTGCAAGTATTTGGGTTTGCTCTTGGCTCCGCGTAATCTAAAAAGGCAGAGCTGCAAGAGCTCATTGATCAAATTGCCAATAAGCTGCAGCTCTTGCAGTGTGTCATGTTGAATGAGGCGGGAAGGATTTTCCTGCTCTATTTGGTTCTGACCACGGCTGCAATTTGTCACATGCGGTCACTGTACCTGCCCCCTTGGCCACTTCACACTCTAGATAAAATCAGAAGAAACTTTCTGTGTAGGGGATCGATGGAGGTGATGTTTGGAAACTTCAAGGTCGCATATGATGTTGTCTTCCGTATGAGAGACCTAGGTGGAATGGGCATCCACAACCTACGCTTGCTCAATGCAGCACTACAGGTGCTAGTCTTGGCTTTCCTAGACCGACCAACAATTCAAGATAGGCCTTGGCAGGGCTGCCGGTGCATGTGGCGTCTGATGTTGCGGTCATGTTCACGTCCTCGACTGTATGCATAATTGGCGATGGTCATATCATGTGCTTATAGTATGATAGGTGGATTGTTAGCGGCAGAGATTGCCTCGGACATTGTCCATGCGGGCTGCTTGTCGCTTGGACTAGTTGCTCAGTGCGCTTGGGGATCCTCCATAACAGGTGGATCGCGCAGATTAAAGGCCCTTTCTCGATGGCCATGATTACCCAATTCTATTTTCTTTGGTTGAGGATTCATAGGCAGGCTAGTGCGATGACGGAGAAGTCGGATGCCTTCTGCTGGATCTAGTCCGAATCTGGCTCCTACTCCACGAAGACTGCTTATCAGGCAATCTTCTATGGCCTCACTTCCATGCCTGGTGTGTTGAAGGTTTGGGGTTCTCGTGCCCCCTTTGAGCTCAGTTTCTTCGTCGGGCTTTCTTGTACAAACAAATGCTAGACCTTTGACCATCTCCTTGCGAGAGGAATGACTCATCAGCCTTGCTGTCCGCCATGCCTTTAGGAGTTAGAGACAATCGCCCATATACTTATCCAGTGTTCCTTCGCCCGGACTGTCTATTTTAGAGTGTTGTAACCCAGGGGTGGGAAGGCTTCACCCCTCCACCCCAGGTAGACATGGTGAACTAGTGGACAACATCTAGTGAGGTTGCGCCCCGGGCTCTCCAGAGCTAAATTTCCTATTATTTTTCACAATACACTCTCTCTGGAAAGATAGAAACTGACAGGCGTTTGACGATATATATAGGTTTCAGTGACCGTGGTGATAGTTGGCATTGATAGTGAATGGCGGTTGTGGCGGCTTGTGTGGTGCCTCAAGCAGGCCAAATGTAGAGGTGTGGGTGTGCGTGAGTAGTTTGTTGTAGCTTTCCCTGTGGACTGGTGTGTGCGTGCGGGGGCCTTTTCCTTCTGGCAGCTCCTTGTAATTGCTTGTACTCCTTCCTTCCTATCTTAACAAAGTGTCGCTATTGCGCAATCCAGAAAAAACTGCCGCCACCACTCCTACAGATCTTCTTGCATTCTACATGGTGTCAATGACCTCCAAATTATGAGTTAATAATGAGCCGATTGCATCAACCGTCACGTCATCAGCGCACCAGTCAATTATCCAATTCCCCCAACAATGAATTTGCCCTTATCGTCCCTTAGGACCGCCACAAGCATGACCCTAAGCAAGTCTTGATCAAAATATTGTTTGGGTTATTCCAATCTTCTTCCTTGACTCATGAAGACCTAGCTCCTCCATTTCTCGAACCACTGTTCCTAAGAATTTATCTATTTTGCTTCAAGCCTATCTATCGTGCATGCACATGTGTGTATGTATGTCTCTGTGTGTGTGTTAGAGAGAGAGAGAGAGAGAGAGAGAGAGAGAGAGAGATCATATGGGTTCTGAAGATTGCTTTGGTTAAAGATGTTTTGAAGAGTTCTACCAAGTTAATTTGCTTTGCTTGTTACTCTTGGATGGTGTGAGCCTCCTAGAAGGTTATGAGTCACGTAAGGGCCCAAACCACCATATTGTGAAGGACTCAAGAGTTTGTACACTATAAAGAGATCGCCTTATTTGTGGTGCATCTACCGTGAGTGAGGTTTGAACCTTCACGGACGAGGAGTATGATAATGCATACTATCTAAACCTTAGGATACATCGTCGAGCCCCCACGATCGCAACCTCTAAACTAAAACTCTACTTTCTTACAAGTTTCATTTCCTTTTTTTACTTTGGTTAGTTTGCATGTGTACAAGTTTCGTAAGGATCAACCAATCTTGTTCTAAAACTTAATAATCCTAAAACTCTGTGGTAGTGATTATTTTGTAGGATTATTCACACCCTCCAGTCAGTTGCACATCAACCCAAGCCCCCTTTCACCTTTTTCTACCGTCATGGTGCTGACTCACCATGACACCTCTCCTCCTATTGACCTGCCACTCAACTCGACTGGCGTCAATTCGTGTCAATAACACCTTGTCCTTGTGAACCGCCTACTCCCTAGAGGAAGGGGGCAACTTTGATGAACTCTCCCGTGTTAGTAGGGATGCAAACGGGGCGAGATAGCGGGCAATAGCGTACAACATAGCATTAATAACTAATTATTGAGTTTTACGGGATGGAGCGGGATGCCGCTGGCACCCTACCTGTCAGCCATGACGTACCGCTTGCTCTTACTCACCGTCCCTCTTCTCTTCCCACCACCTTTCTCCCATGCCGCTCCTCTCGCCGCTCATCTCGTCTCATCGACCGACGACCTAGCTTGGACCGAATGTGTTGTTTCTAGTTTCTCCTGTTAACCATTGGATTGATGCTCTATAAAAAATATGGAAAGGTAAATAACTAAGGGAGTAGCTACAAAACAGTCACCTGAAATTTAAAGTTATCAGTCGATTTCTGGCTTTCAATCTCAACCGTTTGATCAAGATCCAACATCCGGGCATCATTTTCAACCTCGGCTCTCTTCTTCCTCACCTGATCTCCCCCCCAGCCGCCACCACGGACCACCGGCCGGACCACCAGCCACCACCACCCGCGGCCGGAGGCGCTCCTCCACAGCCTTGCTCTCCCCGGAACCTCCTCCCACTGCCGCGCCGCCGCCGCCCCCGACCATCCCTCTAGCCCCGGGCCTTGCCGGTTTTTTTCTCTTCGGTGAACCTTCACAACTGCCGTGCTGCCTCCCCCACCCCCACCCTAAGATAGATGATGGGGTTCCTCCCCTCCGGTTGTTTCTCCCTTCAACCAAAATCGACTGACCCAAATTCGAAAGTCAGGCGACTGACATGTAGCTATTGTGATTAACTAACCACGTAGGTGGGTACACGCATGGGATTATGCATGTAGAACGTGCAACATGCAACACATTTTTCATACGGGCAGTGCAGTCCTATTATAAATGACAAGTAGTTACACGCATGACATGAATTACAGCTCAGAACACAGCTAGCACATAAATAGAGCATGCAACGTAATTTGTATCCATGTGTCTAAGTAGACACACTGTCACAACTGTCATACCAAATGAGACACTCTGTACCATGCATGTCAGTGCGTACATAGTCCGTCGGATACACATGTATCCGTCTGAGCTCTTGCAACCTGTTTCCATATATTTGTAGCTAGCTTAGCCGTGTGTATATAAATTGACAAACACCGTAGTTTTGTAGAGACCAGTCATCCAGAAGAGCGAGGGCATGTGTCCCCGGAGCAACTCGGCCTTGGTGCCGCCGGTGCCGAAGCCGCAGCAGAAGAAGTGGCGGCAGGAAGAGGAGTCAGGAGGCGGTTGCAGGGGATCTCGGGCCTCCCGGCGTGCGTTGACGAAGAGCGAGGAGGTGCGGAGGTACAGCGCGGTGGAGCGTCGTGAGCGCATCGAGAGATACCGGAGCAAGCGCAAGCGCCGCAACTTCCAAAAGAAGATCACCGTATGTATTTGCTTTCCGATCTCCTGGTTGATTTGCATTCATTCGTTCACTCAGCCATGCATTTCTTTCTGTATTACTACTACTTTGCAGTACGCTTGCCGGAAGGCGCTCGCGGATAGACGGCGGAGGATCAAGGGGCGGTTCGCACACGCCGGAGAGGAAGAACAAAAGGCGTGCCTTGCAGAAACGACAGACCAAGGTTCAAGCAGCATTAGCGGAAGTGCGGTGCCGGAGTGGTGGCCAGCAATGGAGGAGGCGCTGGCCAGGAAGGAGGAAGTGGATGGCATCACTCGCTGGGACCATGAGATGCTCGTCTCATTCCTCGGCCTAAACCTCTGCTGCGCTAGTGACCCTTCCAACCATCCATCCACCTGAACAATGTAATGCAATCAAACGCCGTCTATCCAAGGTCACAAGATTGAGTTCCGAAGTTAAAGAAAAAAAAAGGAGTCGTATCTTGAGTTCTTCATTTTTCCATTTCCATTTTTGAAATGAACTTTTGATCCATCTATGGAAGCTGTAATTTTTTTCCTTTTTGGAGATCCTATGGAAGCTGTAGGAATTGGAACTTCTGGCCAACTCATGGGCCAAATCAAACTTGGGCTATGCATCTCAAATTGTTGTATCTTTGCGGATTAAGAATGTTTACTTTCTCTAGAGAGAGAATATTAATAATGCTTACTGGATGTGGTCCGGCAAAACAAGTTTGGTCCGCGCGTTGTTGCGATGGAGTAGAGTGGAGTGAATGCCAACACTCAACTTCGACCTCATCGGGTAGTTGTCCTCTTTGTGTAGCGACCTAAAGTCCGGTAGGGATCTCCGGTCCGGCGAAACCCTAGTCTTTCAGTGTTTATGCAAGCACTACAATAATGTGGTCTTTCGTGAGGTGATAGCCTCTCCCCAACTGATGTTGCGCCACATTTAAGAGAACTTCCTTACATGGGTCTCTGCAAAGTTGATCTACAACACGGCCTTTGAGGCGCGGGCATGGTGTCGTGTGTGGCGTTGCATACATAGTCGCTTGGTACCTTGCCCTATGTTCCGATAAGCCTCCCATCAATTATCCACAAAAAACTATAAATACCTATTTGGTATACAATTATAACAACATACCTATGGGGAGAAGGGATTTGTGCAGACAGAAAATAGAAAACCACCCAACCGCTCCCGCGTCGCTCCGACGGCGACGGGGGGATCCCTAGCGCGCCGCCGCCTCCCCCCCCAAGCTCCTCCATCCCTCTTATTTGTCGCCGCTGGCGTGCTCGGTCTGGCAAAGCTTGGTCGGAGCTGGCTGTTGGGGAACGTAGTAATAATTCAAAATTTTCCTACGTGTCACCAAGATCAATCTAGGAGATACTAGCAATGAGAAAGAGGGAGTGCATCTTCATACCCTTGAAGATCGCTAAGCGGAAGCGTTACAAGAACGCGGTTGATGGAGTCGTACTCCCGGCGATTCAAATCGCGGAAAATCCGATCTAGCGCCGAACGGACGACGCCTCCGCGTTCAACACACGTACAGCCCGGGGACGTCTCCTCCTTCTTGATCCAGCAAGGGGAGAGGAGAAGTTGAGGGAGAACTCCAGCAGCACGACGGCATGGTGGCGATGGAGCTCGTGGTTCTCCGGCAGAGCTTCGCTAAGCACTACGGAGGAGGAGGAGGAGGAGTTGGAGGAGGAGAGGGCTGCGCCAAGCAAGGGGGTGTGGCTGCCCTCTCTCTCCCTCACTATACATAGGGGGAAGGGGGTGGAGGAGGCGCCCTAGGGTTCCCTAGGGGAGGGGCGGCGGCCACAGGGGAAACCCTAGATGGGTTTGGGCGCCCCCACCCCTAGGAAACTTGCCCCCAAGCCGGGAGGGGCGGCTGCCCTAGGGGAGGCGCCCCCACCTCTCCAGGTTACGTGAGAGGGGTTGGGAGGGGCGCACAGCCCCTTAGTGGGCTGGTGTGCCCCCTCCCCTGGGCCCATAAGGCCCCCCAACGCTTGCCGGGGCCTCCGAAACACCTTTCGGTCACGCTGGCCGTCACCCGGTACTCCCAGAACAATTCCGGGCCCCAATACCCTTCGTCCAATATATCGATCTTCACCTCCGGACCATTCTAGAGTTCCTCGTCACGTCCGGGATCTTATCCGGGACTCCAAACAACCTTCGGTAACCACATACTATTTCCCATAACAACTCTAGCGTCACCGAACCTTAAGTGTGTAGACCCTACGGGTTCGGGAACCATGCAGACATGACCGAGACACCTCTCCGGCCAATAACCAATAGCGGGATCTGGATACCCATATTGGCTCCCACATGTTCCACGATGAACTCATCGGATGAACCACGATGTCGGGGATTCAATCAATCCCGTATACAATTCCCTTTGTCTATCGGTATGTTACTTGCCCGAGATTCGATCGTCGGTATCCCAATACCTCGTTCAATCTCGTTACCGGCAAGTCTCTTTACTCGTTCCGTAACGCATGATCCCGTGGCTAACTCATTAGTCACATTGAGCTCATTATGATGATGCATTACCGAGTGGGCCCAGAGATACCTCTCCGTCATACGAAGTGACAAATCCCAGTCTCGATTCGTGCCAACCCAATAGACACTTTCGGAGATACCTGTAGTGCACCTTTATAGCCACCCAGTTACGTTGTGACGTTTGGTACACCCAAAGCATTCCTACGGTATCCGGGAGTTGCACAATCTCATGGTCTAAGGAAACGATACTTGACATTAGAAAAGCTCTAGCAAACGAACTACACGATATTGTGCTATGCTTAGGATTGGGTCTTGTCCATCACATCATTCTTCTAATGATGTGATCCCGTTATCAATGACATCCAATGTCCATGGTCAGGAATCCATAACCATCTATTGATCAACGAGCTAGTCAACTAGAGGCTTAGTAGGGACCTGTTGTGGTCTATGTATTCACACATGTATTACGGTTTCCAGTTAATACAATTATAGCATGAACAATAGACAATTATCATGAACAAGAAAATACAATAATAACCATTTATTATTGCCTCTAGGGCATATTTCCAACAGTCTCCCACTTGCACTAGAGTCAATAATCTAGTTTACATCACTATGTGATTGTAATGAATCCAACACCCATGGGGTTTGTTCATATCTCGCTTGTGAGAGAGGTTATTAGTCAACGGGTCTGAACCTTTCAGATCCATGTGTGCTTTACAAATCTCTATGTCATCTTGTAGATGCAGCTACCACGCGCTACTTGGAGCTATTCCAAATAACTGCTCTACTATACGAATCCAGTTTACTACTCAGAGTCATCCGGATTAGTGTCAAAGTTTGCATCGACGTAACCCCTTACGACGAACTCTTTTACCACCTCCATAATCGAGAAAATTCTTTAGTCCACTAGTTACTAAGGATAAGTTCGACCGCTGTCACGTGATCCATTCCTGGATCACTCTTGTACCCCTTGACTAATTCATGGCAAGGCACACTTCAGGTGCGGTACACAGCATAGCATACTGTAGAGCCCACGTCTAAAGCATAGGGGGCGACCTTCGTCCTTTCTCTCTCTTCTGCCATGGTCAGGCCTTGAGTCTTACTCAATACTCACACCTTGTAACACATCCAAGAACTCCTTCTTTGCTGATCTATTTTGAACTCCTTCAAAATCTTGTCACGGTATGTATTCATTTTGAAAGTACTATTAAGCGTTTTTTGATCTATCCTTATAGATCTTGATGCTCAATGTTCAAGTAGCTTAATCCAGGTTTTCCATTGAAAAACACTTTTCAAATAACCCTGTATGCTTTCCAGAAATTCTACATCATTTCTGATCAACAATATGTTAACAACATATACTCATCAAAAATTCTATAGTGCTCCCACTCACTTCTTTGGAAATACAAGTTTCTCATAAACTTTGTATAAACCCAAAATCTTTGATCATCTCATCAAAGCGTACATTCAAACTCCGATGCTTACTCCAGTCCTTAGAAGGATTGCTGGAGCTTTGCATACTTGTTAGCATCTTTCAGGATTGAAAAAACCTTCTGGTTATATCACATACAACCTTTCCTCAAGAAAATCGTCGAGGAAACAATGTTTTGACATCCTATCTGCAAGATTTCATAAATAATGCAGTAACTGCTAATATAATTCCAACAGACTCTTAGCATCGCTACGAGTGAGAAAGTCTCATCATAGTCAACTCCTTGAACTTGTCGGAAAACATCTTAACGACAAGTCGAGCTTTCTTAATGGTGATACTTACCATCATTGTCCATTTTCCCTTTTAAAATCCATCTGTACCCAAAAGCCTTACGACCATCAAGTAGTTCTTCCAAAGTCTATACTTTGTTTCCATACATGGATCCTCTCGGATTTTATGGCCTCGAGCCATTCATCGGAATCCGGGCCCACCATCGCTTCTCCATAGCTCATAGGTTCATCGTTGTCCAACAACATGACTTCCAAGATAGGATTACCGTACCACTATGAAGTAGTACGCATCCTTGTCGACCTACGAGGTTTGGTAGTGACTTGATATGAAGTTTCATGATCACTATCATCAGCTTCCACTTCAATTGGTGTAGGCGCCACAGGAACAACTTCCTGTGCCCTGCTGCACACTAGTTGAAGTGACGGTTCAATAACCTCATCAAGTCTCCACCATCCTCCCACTCAGTTCTTTCGAGAGAAACTTTTCCTTGAGAAAGGACCCGATTCTAGAAACAATCCCTTTTGCTTCCGGATCTGAGATAGGAGGTATACCCAACTGTTTTTGAGTGTCCTATGAAAATGCATTTATCCGCTTTGGGTTCGAGCTTATCAGCCTGAAACTTTTTCACATAAGCGTTGCAGCCCCAAACTTTTAAGAAACGACAGCTTAGGTTTCTCTAAACCATAGTTCATACGGTGTTGTCTCAACGGAATTGCGTGGTGCCCTATTTAAAGTGAATGCGGTTGTCTCTAATGCCTAGCCCATAAACGATAGAGGTAATTCGATAAGAGACATCATGGTATGCACCATATCCAATAGGGTGCAGTTATGATGTTCGGACACACCATCACACTATGGTGTTCCAGGCGGTATTAGTTGTGAAACAATTTCCACAATGTCTTAATTGTGTGCCAAACTCGTAACTCAGATATTCATCTCTATGATCATATCACAGACATTTTATCCTCTTGTCACGACGATCTTCAACTTCACTCTGAAATTACTTGAACCTTTCAATAATTCAGACTTGTGTTTCATCAAGTAAATATACTCAACATCTACTCAAATCATCTGTGAAGTAAGAACATAACGATATCCACTGCATGCCTCAGCACTCATTGGACCGCGCACATCAAAATGTATTACTTCCAACAAGTTGCTTTCTTGTTCCATCTTACTGAAAAACGAGGCCTTTCAGTCATCTTGCCCATGTGTTATGATTTGCATGTCTCAAGTGATTCAAAATCAAGTGAGTCCAAACGATCCATCTGTATGGAGTTTCTTCATGCATAGATACCAATAGACATGGTTCGCATGTCTCAATCTTTTCAAAAACGAGTGAGTCCAAAGATCCATGAACATGGAGCTTCTTCATGCGTTTTATACCAATATGACTCAAATGGTAGTGCCACAAGTATGTGGTACTATCATTACTATCTTATATCTTTTGGCATGAACATGTGTATCACTACGATCGAGATTCAATAAACCATTCATTTTAGGTGTAAGACCATTGAATGTATTATTCAAATAAACAGAGTAACCATTATTCTCCTTAAATGAATAACCGTATTGCGATAAACATAATCCAATCATGTCTATGCTCAACGCAAATACCAAATAACAATTATTTAGGTTTAACACCAATCCCGATGGTAGAGGGAGCGTGCGATGTTTGATCACATCAACTTTAGAAACACTTCCAACACATATCGTCATCTCACCTTTAGCTAGTTTCCGTAGCCTTTTATTTCGAGTTACTAACACTTAGCAACCGAACCGGTATTTATTACCCCGGTGCTACTAGGAGTACTAGTAAAGTACACACTAATATAACGTATATCCAAATACTTCTGTCAACCTTGCCAGCCTTCTCATCTACCAAGTATCTAGGGTAGTTCTGCTTCAGTGACCGTTCCCCTCATTACAGAAGCACTTAGTCTCGGGTTTGGGTTCAACCTTGGGTTTCTTCACTAGAGCAGCAACTGATTTGCCGTTTCATGAAGTATCCCTTCTTTCCCTTGCCCTTCTTGAAACTAGTGGTTTTACTAACCGTCAACAATTGATGCTCCTACTTGATTTCTACTTTCGCGGTGTCAAACATCGCGAATTGCTCAAGGATCATCATGTCTATCCCTGATATGTTATAGTTCATCACGAAGCTCTAATAGCTTGGTGGCAGTGACTATGGAGAACCATCACTATCTCATCTGGAAGATTAACTCCCACTCAATTCAAGCGATTGTAGTACTCAGACAATCTGAGCACATGCTCAACGATTGAGCTTTTCTCCCTTAGTTTGCAGGCTTAAGAAACTTGTCAGAGGTCTCATACCTCTTGACGTGGGCACTAGTCTGAAATCCCAATTTCAGTCTTTGGAACATCTCATATGTTCTGCGACATTTCAAAACGTCTTTGGCGCCTCAATTCTAAACCGTTAGCATTACGCACTGAACTATCACGTAGTCATCAAAACGTGTATGTCAGATGTTCGCAACATCCACAGACGACGCTCGAGGTTCACACACCGAGCGGTGCATTAAGGACATAAGCCTTCTGCACAGCAATGAGGATAATCCTTAGTTTACGGACCCAGACCGCATAATTTCTACTATCAACTTTCAACTAAATTTTCTCTAGGAACATATCTTAAACAGTAGAACCAAAGCGTAAGCTACGACATAATTTGCAAAGACCTTTTGACTATGTTCATGATAATTAAGTTCATCAGATTATTTAATGAACTCCCACTTAGATAGACATCCCTCTAGTCATCTAAGTGATACATGATCCGAGTCAACTAGGTCGTGTCCGATCATCACGTGAGACGGACTAGTCATCATCGGTGAACATCTTCATGTTGATCGTATCTACTATACGACTCATGTTCGACCTTTCGGTCTCTTGTGTTCCGAGGCCATGTCTATACATACTAAGCTCGTCAAGTCAACCTAAGTGTTTCGCACGTGTAAATCTGGCTTACACCCGTTGTATGCGAACGTTAGAATCTATCACACCCGATCATCATGTGGTGCTTCAAAACAACGAACCTTCGCAACGGTGCACAGTTAGGGGGAACACTTTCTTGAAATTTTAGCGAGGGATCATCTTATTTATGCTACCGTCGTTCTAAGCAAATAAGATGTAAACATGACAAACATCACATGCAAATCATAAAGTGACATGATATGGCCAATATCATCTTGCGCCTTTTGATCTCCATCTTCGAGGCACGGCATGGTCACCTTCGTCACCGGTATGACACCATGATCTCCATCATCATGATCTCCATCATCGTGTCTTCATGAAGTTGTCTCGCCAACTATTACTTCTACTACTATGGCTAACGGTTAGCAATAAACTAAAGTAATTACATGGCGTTTTTCATTGACACACAGGTCATACAATAAATTAAGACAACTCCTATGGCTCCTGCCGGTTTTCATACTCACCGACATGCAAGTCGTGATTCCTATTACAAGAAAATGATCAATCTCATACATCACATATATATAATTCATCACATCCTTTTGGCCATATCACATCACATAGCATACCCTGCAAAAACAAGTTAGACGTCCACTAATTGTTGTTGCATGTTTTACGTGGCTGCTATGGGTTTCTAGCAAGAACGTTTCTTACCTACGCAAAAGCCACAACGGTGATATGCCAATTTCTATTTACCCTTCATAAGGACCCTCTTCATCGAATCCGATCCGACTAAAGTGGGAGAGACAGACACCCGCTAGCCACCTTATGCATCAAGTGCATGTCAGTCGGTGGAACCTGTCTCACGTAAGTGTACGTGTAAGGTCGGTCCGGGCCGCTTCATCCCACAATGCCTCCGAATCAAGATAATACTAGTAACGGCAAGCAAATTGAACAAATCATCGCCCACAGCTACTTTGTGTTCTACTCGTGCATAGAATCTACGCATAGACCTAGCTCTGATACCACTGTTGGGGAACGTAGTAATAATTCAAAATTTTCCTACGTGTCACCAAGATCAATCTAGGAGATACTAGCAACGAGAGAGAGGGAGTGCATCTTCATACCCTTGAAGTTCGCTAAGCGGAAGCGTTACAAGAACGCGGTTGATGGACTCGTACTCGCGGCGATTCAAATCGCGCAAAATCTGATCTAGCGCCGAACGGACGACGCCTCCGCGTTCAACACACGTACAGCCCGGGGACGTCTCCTCCTTCTTGATCTAGCAAGGGGAGAGGAGAAGTTGAGGGAGAACTCCAGCAGCACGACGGCGTGGTGGCGATGGAGCTCGTGGTTCTCCGGTAGAGCTTCGCTAAGCACTACGGAGGAGGAGGAGGAGTTGGAGGAGGAGAGGGTTGCGCCAGGCAAGGGGGTGCGGCTGCCCTCTCTCTCCCTCACTATATATAGGGGGAAGGGGGTGGAGGAGGCGCCCTAGGGTTCCCTAGGGGAGGGGCGGCGGCCACAGGGGAAACCCTAGATGGATTTGGGCGCCCCCACCCCTAGGAAAGTTGCCCCTAAGCCGGGAGGGGCGGCTGCCCTAGGGGAGGCGCCCCCACCTCTCCAGGTTACGTGAGAGGGGTTGGGAGGGGCGCACAGCCCCTTAGTGGGCTGGTGTGCCCCCTCCCCTTGGCCCATAAGGCCCCCCAACGCTTGCCGGGGCCTCCGAAACACCTTTCGGTCACGCTGGTCATCACCCGGTACTCCCAGAACAATTCCGGACTCCAATACCCTTCGTCCAATATATCGATCTTCACCTCCAGACCATTCCAGAGTTCCTCGTCACGTCCGGGGTCTCATCCGGGACTCCGAACAACCTTCGGTAACCACATACTATTTCCCATAACAACTCTAGCGTCACCGAACCTTAAGTGTGTAGACCCTACGGGTTCGGGAACCATGCAGACATGACCGAGACACCTCTCCGGCCAATAACCAATAGCGGGATCTGGATACCCATATTGGCTCCCACATGTTCCACGATGATCTCATCGGATGAACCACGATGTCGGGGATTCAATCAATCCCGTATACAATTCCCTTTGTCTATCGGTATGTTACTTGCCCGAGATTCGATCGTCGGTATCCCAATACCTCGTTCAATCTCATTACCGGCAAGTCCCGTTACTCGTTCCGTAACGCATGATCCCGTGGCTAACTCATTAGTCACATTGAGCTCATTATGATGATGCATTACCGAGTGGGCCCAGAGATACCTCTCCATCATACGGAGTGACAAATCCCAGTCTCGATTCGTGCCAACCCAACAGACACTTTCGGAGATACCTGTAGTGCACCTTTATAGCCACCCAGTTACGTTGTGACGTTTGGTACACCCAAAGCATTCCTACAGTATCCGGGAGTTGCACAATCTCATGGTCTAAGGAAACGATACTTGACATTAGAAAAGCTCTAGCAAACGAACTACACGATCTTGTGCTATGCTTAGGATTGGGTCTTGTCCATCACATCATTCTCCTAATGATGTGATCCCGTTATCAATGACATCCAATGTCCATGGTCAGGAAACGATAACCATCTATTGATCAACGAGCTAGTCAACTAGAGGCTTACTAGGGACATGTTGTGGTCTATTTATTCACACATGTATTACGGTTTCCAGTTAATATAATTATAGCATGAACAATAGACAATTATCATGAACAAGGAAATACAATAATAACCATTTATTATTGCCTCTAGGGCATATTTCCAACACTGGCAACCATGGGCCAGCTTCATCTCCTCGCGTGTTGGGGCCGACGCGGGGCAGCTGCTACGAGCCGGGGCATGGCGCGGACAACTGGAACCACGACGCGACATCGTGCAGGTGCGTTTGCATCGTGATCGATAGCGTGGAGGGTGGTGGTTATTAGTGCTGGTGGTGGCCTTGGCGGTTATCCAGGCTTCGCCCAGATCTGGTGTGCAGTGGCTACTGGCGGTGAGGACTGGGGATGCATGAGCTGGAGGCTGCTATCTTGCTTTCCGGTGGTGATGGCTGACGGTCGCAGTGGTTTTGGCCCTGCACTCGGTTGGATGATATATAGGCCAAGGCGGGTCGGGAGGATGGAGGTTTGGTGGCAACAGCGTCGCGATCATGGTCCTGCAGCTGGCGCAGGGTGGTGGTGGCGGCATCCCTTCTCCTGGGTTCGATCCGGCGGCGTGTAACAGCGGTGGTTCTACCCGTGCTCGAGCAGGCCAAATCTGGGCCCGAAGAGGATCTGAGTTGTCCCTCTGGATATGTGAGGTTGGGCTTGGTCCGGGTTGTGCATGCGAGCGATGCTCTCGCGGGTGCTGTAGGGGCGGTGGTGGCCGTGACGCCACTACGCTGTCAGATGGATCGATGCCGATGGCCACGGTCTTGGCATCATTCAAGCTCGCCTAGGCTACTCTTGAGGGCTATGGCCGCCGGCTATTAGTAGTATAGGGGTCGTGTCCCCCTCCCCCCGCACATCGGGGTTAGTTGAGACGCCAGCATCGATGCCTCCTACCGTGGGAGGGGGAGGGTATCTAGTGCACCAAGTTAATAAAATCCAATTTATGAATGTCAAAAGATTCTGAACAAAAAGTATGTTGTACTAGCAAACAAGAATTTGTCGTACTGCCAAATTTGAGATCCAAATTGAAAACACAACATTACAAACAAAAAACACAAATTCACTAATGATATAGAAAATGGGCTGAATTGAAGGCCCAGGTTGCATTAGGTACTATTCACAACATGATTTGTCTTTTTTGTTTCTAACTATGTACGTCAGATTTGAATCTAAAATTTTATACTATGGTAGATATGTGTCATACTTACAGTCTTACACCCTCATAAAATTTCATAATGTTTCAATGTTTATAAAGTGAGATACGGAGATCGGTGCACTGGTAGCACACAATTCGCCGTTGCACCAGATACATTCCCGGGTGGTGGACCCTGATGCCAGTCTAGGAGTGGAAGGAGTGCCTTCTACTCTTCTTGTTGGGTTGTTCTGCAGTTACGTGGATGGTTGGCAGTGTCAAATGGGGACAAGGATGCTGGGGTGGCGACCCTGGATGGCGTTCGCATGGTTGGTCTTCGCTGGGCATCATGGTGGAGATGGTGCCTATGTCTGTTGGCCGTCTGGGCAGCGAGGGGTGTAGCAGCGGGTGGCTCGGGCTCACCCTTTGTCGTCGGCAATAGCGACGCCAAGATTCGGATGTGGAGGCTTGTACTAGTCTTGAGTATCATGGGTGCCTAGTGTTGACGTGTGACGGTGCATAATCTGGTTAGTACCCTCGGTATGGTTGCTAACGTGGTCGTAAGTACCAGATTGGAGGTCACATAGGGGTTTTACCTCGGTTCGGGCCTCTGCTGAGGAGTAATACTGTACGCCCTTCTTTGTGTTCTTATTCATGGTGGGTATACCTCGGGCGAGTTATTATAATGGAGAGATAAGTTGCTACCAAGAGTCTATGTCTACAAGAGAAGATGGCTCAGAGTCCCGTAGTCACCACCTTATATACACGATGAGGGCTTGTGTTTTACAAGACGTGGATCTAATCTGTACGCCGACATCTTGACTTGGGTTCCAAGATGATCTCTAATCGCTCCATCCAATTCTCCGGGCTCCCTTTGGTCGCCAACTCATTGGCGGGCCTTATGGGCCCCTTGGCAGGCTCGCCGTCGGGCTCCTAGGGATAAGCCATCCCTTCTGCACCACACAGTCAACGCAGATGAGATGCAGAGCGAAAGCTCCGGGCTTTGGCACCGACGCTGCCGGTGCCCGCTAGTGTCGTTCTCCTCTTGAGGACATCATTGTGGTTCTCCTCTCCCTGGTAGGGTTCGGGGTGACGACCCTGTCTATCTTGGACTCGACAGCAGCAACACTTTGTGCCGTCCTCGTCCCAAGGGCATCGTCGTGGAGTTTAGGTGTCCTAGGGTGTGAAGTGGCGTTGTATTTAGGCCTTCCTGTGTTATTTTTTGTTGCAACATAGTCATGTGTATTTATGTTGCCATGCTCTCTCAGGATCTGCTTTGCAATAGGGTCTTCTCACTTTCTTACATTGTTTGGTAGTGTACTTTTATACCTTGCTTTGTGTTTATCTATAAAGCAAGGTAGGATCCTGCTTCGACAGAACACATTCCTATCAACAATCTGGAAATGTGAAATGAAAGTCCTATGTTTGGGTTGTAGACTCGTAATGAAGGGAAGTAAAGAAGTTTTGGACCACCTGCAGAGATTCCTATGTGTAGGCCTAGGGCCAGATCTAGGGGGGCGATATAGCCCTGGTCCGGCCCATACACTAGTAGTCCCAAAACCTTCGACCTAGCATGGCTTAGCGCCCCTTGGCCCAACAGAGCCCTCTTGTTGAGTCGTTCCCTTCCTGTGCCTGATCCTAGTGATCCTTATCCATGTGGGCGAGCAAGGCATTGCACAATTGAAATTTTTGTTGTTGTGCTTTGTAAGCTTGTTGATTCTTAAAATTAATTTTCTCAATAGTAAGGAAGTTGTCATGGGGCATGCCATCCATAAACATCGATCAATGCTCCGTATGTGCTCAACTACAAGCTCAACCAATTCTGCATCGCTTACTATATAGAAATTCATCTTAGTGGCTGTAAGATTGTTGACGGGGAGACTTGCTACATGTAGCGATTCTCATACATGCATACGACGAGGCAATGCACATCTCAAGTTTCCGCTCGAAAAGATAACGATTATACAAATTACCTTTCATAAAAGCGAGGCATGGTAATCACGACCCATCCACGGACATACCAGAATTGCAAATCTGCTGAACTGCAAGCTCACCTAGTTCCCTGTCATTTATGGGGGAATCCGTTTGAGTAATTTTGAGCTAAGTGGAGTCTTGGAAAGCCGAATTCTTGACCTTTGGTATGGAGAGTTTATCTTGGCAAACTCTTCTCTTACCGATCTCCCGATCAACATACTAGGGACGTGCCTCTAGGATAATGATCACGGAAGATGGGCAAACGATTGCTATATTAATATAACGGGACGCAGGCCTGTTTCAAGATGGTCAAATCCATGTCTAGGTTATTTTGGGAGGATGCGAGCAGGGCCAAGCCGGTAAAACCTGAGGCCTTGTGTCAAACTCTAAAATAGGCCATACCTCACCAAAAAACAGAACT
Source organism: Triticum aestivum (assembly GCF_018294505.1). NCBI lineage: Eukaryota > Viridiplantae > Streptophyta > Magnoliopsida > Poales > Poaceae > Triticum > Triticum aestivum. The sequence continues at coordinate 257,224,205 of NC_057808.1, read as the reverse complement.
CTAACAATATATTGATCCTATTTTTTTACATAGCAAAGTGATGCCTAACAAAGGGACATAGCTATTTCTCAGTTCCAGGGGCCCCCGCGTCGCTCGGCCAGGGCGACACGGGCGGCGAAATAGACTCGCCCTTAACCACCCACACCACCTCCTCTCTGCTCCTCGTCGCCATTGGAGTGGCCGCCGGCAAGCTCGCGGGCTACTGTGACGGCGGCGGCGAGGCATGCTCCGGGTGCAGCTCGTCATGGGACGGGCAGCACACCCTGTGTTTTGCGGCTGGATGAGATGGCATATCTGGATCTGGGCGTCCAAGGGCCTACACGCGTACAACGACCTGCCTAGCGACGAACAACGCGAATCCGGCCCTTGCAGCTGGGCCTGCTATGTGAGATCGGATCTTCTCCCGACGACGGCTTCATGCTCGCGGGGATTTCGTAGCGGATTTTGGTGTTGGCCGGTGTTTGGCTACTGGATGCGAAGATGATGGATTTCTCCTCGGTAGGGGGAGGTGTTGCGCAGGGATGCCGGTGTGTGGGCCGGTCTCTGGCCGGATCAGCGCCGGGGGCCACTATGCATCAGGCTCTCTACTAGGAGGTGGACCACAGTAGCGAGGTGCTGGCCTGACGCGTGTGTGTGGTGAACGACCGACGATGCTACGGTCCACATCTTGGTGGTGGTGACTCAGATCCAATTGGCCAACCGGGGTGGGTGTAGACCACGCTCAAGTGACCACCTACGGCTCCACGACAGCGGTGTTCACAGATGGATCTTATGGAGTGTTCATCTCTCTAGATCTGATGGTTGATTTCTGCGGTGAGGTACAAATTATGGACTACGGCTTACGCAGAGGGATGGTTGTGTAACGGTGGTGGTCGCATGACATTGTACCTGCTAGGATCGTGAAAAGTGGTGACGACAATACTTCAGTGACTTCGATGGTGGTGCTCGTCGAGCACCCGGTCTTGAGCTCCGGGGTGAAAGCCTAGGCTGACCTTAGCAGGTTATGTCTGGCAATGGTGATGTTTTTTTTACGTCGTTACCTTACTGAAGGCATTGTTTGGATGTGCTCGGATTGATTCTTCAGGGTGAAAACCTAGATTCTGGTGGATCCGGTGACAGTGATATTTGAGTGTCGCTCCTTTCCTGAAGGCGTTACTGTTGAAGAACATCGTCGTTCATGTGGTGTCATGAGACGATTAGTGCGGATATGGTCATGTTTGTAGTTTATCGATCACGGATATGATCGCTTCGTTTTTTTCCTCATCTAAGCATAGCTTTGATCTTATAAGACTTTGCTATTTGCTAGCGTATTTTTGTGTGCGTGTGTTCATATTGGCTGTGTGCATCCTATCTATTCAGAGGCTGGATGTGTGATCATTGTGTTATGTCTTCTTTAGATGCTTCATTTTGAGCCAATAAAATCCATCCTTTATCTACATAGCAAAGAGATATATCAAGAATCGTACTTACTCAATCGCTTGGTTGCATAGTCCGCACTTAAATAACACCAATCTTTTAATACTCTTTAAAATAAATTATCCAGTAATATCTCATAATTAATCTTTTCCAATACTTTACTCTTAAGTGTTATTGTGGCCAAATTGTGAAGTCTTCATTGTGTTATTCTAGTACGGACTTCAATAGCTTCAATTTAGAGAATTTCTATTCCAATCAATTGACTCGTTATCAGAGGATATTTTGCGGTTCTTTTATAATATAAATCTACCCACGTATCTCCCTTTTGAGATTGAGTTAAAACATCAATTCTTTGTTTTCTGTTATGCTTTTGGAATCTGGTCGTGTTTTCTAGATGAAGACATGAATTAACCTTAATTATATTAAGTTCTTGAAACACTAGACGTCCAGTATATAAAAGATGAAAATAATAGAATTAGCTACCCCTTCGATCCAAATTAATTGACACAGCTTTAACACAACTTCAAGCTTTTACCAAAACGAAACTAGACGGAAAGCCAAACTCACAGTTAAGACCTCATGGGTCGCTGGTCGAGCTTGAAGACGGACCGATGGGCGACACCACTTGGCTGTTTCTCTCCGTCCTGATCGGCCGACGAGGCAAAGACCTGTGGTCTTAACTACGAAGAGAACAAAACGATGAGGAAGAGAGGCCGCACCGTCTTGTCGATCGCCTTGTGTCGTCGCGGGAGCCTCGAGCAATTGCCCGACCGATCAGCCTGCTTGTTGTGCTGCCTGGGCATCAGCCCGGACTGGAGCGACCCATCTAGAGGCGGAGAGGACCACCTTGCAGCAGAGGCTCGAGGATCCAGCTAGCCCTCTAATTCCTTTTTCTTAAGAGTTTTTTTCTGGGACCTCCAATGTGACGCGGTCTGCGGCAAATTGCCGTCGCGACTCACACACGGAGCCCCGGCTGGGCCGGCCCATTTAGGCGCCATGGCGATGTAAAAATTCATCGAAAAATCTGTAGGAGATCGAAATAAAACCCAAGATCTCGTCCTAAGAGAGTTGGCAATACAACCAGCTGAGCTATGGAGCTTCATTGATTTTAAGACAACACAAACTCTTAAGAAACAAACCACAGCAAAGATTTGAAAAAAATTCTGAAATTCCAAACGCAATCTTTGCAAGGCAACACAAATCATTAAATGTTGGAAAATATTTTTTCAAAATCACGAACACCTTTTTGAAACGGGAACATCTTTTGTAACTCCAAAACAAAATTTGGAAAAACAAACATTTTTCTAAACTCCCAAAGAAAATTTGAAAACATTAACATATCTTGAAATTTATGAACAATTTTTGAAACTCCTAAAAATGGAAACATGAACATTTTCAAAATTTTGTAAACAATTTTTGAAAACGAAAACATCTTTTGAAGTTCCAAAGAATTTTCTAATAACCTTCCAAACAATTTGTGAAAAACAATTGAAAACAGGAACAATTGTTGAAATTTGCAAACAATTACTGAAACGTCAAATATTTCTGAAACTCCTGCAAAAATGGAAACATGAACATTATCTAAAATTTATGAATATATTTTAAAACAGGATTCCTTTTTTAAATTCCAAACAAAAATTTGAAAAGTTTTGAACATTGAAGAAAAACATACCGACCAAAATTTGAAAAACATGATCCTTTTTTGAAAATTGGGCATTTTTTTAAATGTAAACTTTTTTTTGAACTCCTGAAAAAAGGGGACATTTGCGAGCAAATTTTGAAACATGATTTTTTTTTAAAATTTGTGATTGTTTTCTAATGGGAATATTTTTTGAAATTCTGAATATTTTTTGAAATCATGAATATATTTCAGATTTACAAACAATAATTTTACACACAACGATGTTTAAAAAATCTGAAAGAAATTTGTAGAAAGAAATATAGAATTCAAATGAAAGGAAAGAAAAAATGAAATAGGAACAAAAGAAAAATAAACATGAAAGGGAAAAAGGAGAGAAAAGAAAAAAAAGGAAAAACAAAAAAACAAAAACAAAAAAACAAAACAAGAAAAACCGGTTCTGGAACCTCCTAAAAGTTCCCAAAGCCGAAAAAACCGGCTGGAACCTCTAGAAAGTTCCCAAAACTGGGATCACAACAATCATTAACGGGCCAACCCATATCGCGCGCTCGCGCGCTCGCTCATGAAGCCTGTGCGAAACCTCGACAACTTGATGCAACGTGCTTCCAATAGGTAATTCCTTTTTTGCATGGCCTTTTCTTAGAGTTTTTTTCATGATAATACGTGTCTCATTCAAATCATAAAGATCAAAGTACAAGTCACGTAAGGACCCACATGACAAAACCGAAAGATAGCGGAACATCTCTCAGCTTGACACCAACGCCCATCACCTGGCTCCGGCACCACCACAGCAGCCACCGAAGAAAAGAATGACAGATCACCTCCTCAATTGAGCTCGACGCGGTTCCATCGCTGAAATGCGGCTTTGCAGACCTCTAAGGTGGCACATCAGAGGTGAAGCCATGGCCGTTGAAAAATTAGACCGGGGCAACACCCCGAACACGCCATCGAACTCCAGATCTCGCACCCCTTTACGATTAAGACGCCGACGGAGGAAACCACACCTGCCATCCATCAACCACGAACATAACACACATTCCGTCTTCTAGATATCGTCGATGCAGACCACAATCTGCATCTGCTCCTGGACTACCTCCCAAGCTCCGCGCCGAAGTTGGAGCAGACGTCATCGCAACGGCGGAGCCCGAGGACACATATCCACCACGAGGATGCCGTCGCCGCCACACCATCCTTACTCGAACAGACTAATTTTCAAAATCATCCCCAACCATAGGACCGGTCGCCTTGTTGGAGAAGGGTATGAAGAATCTTTATTCAGCGCTGCCATCACCGCCGCCGAAGCCAAGACGATGAACAACCTAAAAATGAAGCTACTTTAGCCTAAAATATCCACACACACACACATGGATCCGGCGAGCCCCCTCACCACCCACGACTGAGGTCGTTGGCGAAGGGGAGCCGCCAAAGGAACACGGTGAAAGAAACTCGCCGGCGGCGGCTAGGGTTTTCTAGTCGCCTCCCGATAGGAAAAGAGCTGGCCTCAGGGAAACCATGGCCTTTTCTTAGATTTTGTGCTTCCTTTACTATGCCTGCTACTTCAAAATGGGCTATGTACATATGGTCTGTATACATACATGTCATGTTTAGATAATCTAGGGCCATTGCTAAAAATAAGATAATCTGGGGCCCCTCAAAACTTTGGCCAACGTCTATTCAACGGGAGCAACTAACTGAGTGCTACCCCTAAAAATACTGACTGGTACCCCTTGTGGGATCCCCTCAAGGGTTATTTTTAGTGGACTGAGAGCGCGTCACTTAGTGCGCTCTCAAGTGCCGCCGTATGTCGCATGCTGGACACTCCCTTAGGATTTTATTGTTTTATTTTCTCTGTACATGTTTTTGAGGTTTAGATGGTTCTTTTCATGTTATTCAGCTTTTCAGTTTTTGCCTAGCTTTATGAGATTTTGGAGGGAAAAAGATTGCATGAAAGAACCGTGTTTTTGTTCTTTTTTTTGCTTTCATGGGAGGCACAGATTTGCTTCTCGTGGTGGCACAGTTTTGCTTCCATGAGAGGCCTGGTTGTGCCTTCCACAAGAATAAAATTGTGTTTTTGTCCTCCATGAGAGGCATATATTTGCTTCTCGTAGAGGCACATATTTGGTTCCACAAGCGGCACAACTGTGACTCTCGAAAAGGAAAAAACGTGTTTCTTTTTGCTTTCACGAGGGGCACCGTTTTTTCTTCTATGAGAGGCAAAATTGTGCCCCTTGGAAGAGGAAAAAGACGTGTTTTTTATGAGAGACACATATTTGAAATATTGATATACGGAAAAAGGAGAAAACTCCTAGACGACCACTTGTCAACCCTTGAGACGGTGGGAATGGCCTTTGCAAGGAATGTTCCTCAACTAGAAATTTCGGGGGTCACCTGAGGGCGCCGGCCGAAGGGAAAAGGCGCATGGGTCCGCTCTGTCGGCGAGAGACGGTCCTTTTTCCCGCCGATCCCCCGCTTTCCCCCCTTTTCCCTCCATTCTCCCCTTCTGCCCCTCTTCTCCCGCCATTATCCTCCATCTCCCCTCCATCCGGTCGCCATGCCGCCGAAGAAGTATACGACCCCTCGCGCCGCTGCCAATGCCGACGCCACCCAGCCGAAGTAGAGGAAGCCGAGGGCGCCGTCGGTGAGGGAGTCCTAGTTCATGGGGTCCTCGGGGAGCCGGCTAATGTTGCATGGGCCGGACTGATGGGCCGTGAAGATACAAGACAGAAGGCCTCCCCCCGTGTCCGGATGGGACTCTCCTTTGCGTGGACGGCAAGCTTGGCATCCGGATGTGTAGTTTCCTTTCTCTGTAAACCGACTCTGTACAACCCTAGGCCCCTCCGGTGTCTATATAAACCGGAGGGTTTAGTCCGTAGAGGCTAACACAAGTCACATAGGCTAGACATCTTGGGTTTAGCCATTACGATCTCGAGGTAGATCAACTCTTGTAGCCCCTATACTCACCTAAGTCAATCAAGCAGGAAGTAGGGTATTACCTCCATTAAGAGGGCCCGAACCTGGGTAACCATCGTGTCCCCTGCCTCTTGTTACCTTCGATCCTCAGACGCACAGTTCGGGACCCCCTACCCGAGATCAGCCGGTTTTGACACCGACATTGGTGCTTTGATTGAGAGTTCCACTGTGCCATCGACAGAAGGTTCGATGGCTCGATCGATCATCTACAACGATGCTGTTTCGGGAGAGACATTTCCCCCCGGTCAAATTTTCGTATTCGGCGGCTTCGCGCTGCGTGCCAACTCGATTGGCCACCTTGAATAGATCAACAGCTACGCCCCTGGTCATCAGATCAGTTTCGGAAATCTGAACTATGTCGCTGATATCCGAGGATACTTGATCTTTGAAGGGTTCGCGGCCCCGACCACCGCTCTGGCCCAAGATCCGGAGCAAACTACCAGGTCCGAAGATGGGAGTTTAGAGCCCGCCGGACTCTCTGCAATTAAGGAGTTCGCTACAAGAGATCCGGAGGGGACAGTGTTATCGGCAAGCACGGAGTCAAGCCAGGTTTCCCCTGTCGTCGGAAAGCCGGACTCGCCCCCGGATAGCAGCTCCGAATTCTCGTGGTCCACGTTACGTGAGCTTGGCCAGGAGACTCCTGCCCGGCCTAGCTCTGCGGACTCTCGTTTCCCCGTCCAAGCCTCGCTCTTAAACGAGGTTCTAGACTTAATGTGATCCCTCGCCATTACAGAGGAATCACTTCCGAACTATGCCCGGCCCGGACTAGGGGTTGTGAGCGGGGAATTTTACGTCCCACCCACCACCCACTTCATAGCCACTATCGAGGACCTAACCGACATGCTGGACTACGCCTCCGAAGACATCGACGGTATGCACGATGATGCCGGAGACGAACAAGGCGAAGACCCGCCGTTTACCGGACGTTGGACGACCACCTCCACATATGACGTGTATATGTTGGACACACCCAAAGAAGATGACGGCGACGGCAGGAAGGATCCGGCCGAGGACGAGCCTGTTGAGGCACCACCAAAGCGTCGACGTCAGTGGCGCCGTTCAAAATCGCGTCGCGAAGAAGACTGTAATACCGGCACCGGAGACAATAACACTCCGGAGAATGCCGAAGACCCCGAAGCCCCGTCGAACCAACATCCGAACAGGATGATTGGGAGGAGGGGCAAGTTAACCCTGACGATCTGGTCGGAGACGAGGACTCGGAGGACAGTAATTATCTACCACTCTCCAAGGATGACGTGAGCCTCGGCGACGAAGACTTCATCGTGCCAGAGGAACCACTTGAGCAGGAGTGCTTTAAGCGCCAGCTAATCGCCATGGTGAGAAGCCTAAAAAAGAAGCAAAAATAGCTGCAAGCCGAACAGGATACACTCAACGACAGATGAACCCAGGTCCTAGCGGCCGAAGAGTATGTTCTTCAACGCCCATCAAAGAGTTATCCGAAGTGCCGGCTACTACCACAATTCGACGACGAGGCCCTCGAGCCAATACCATCAAGACATGACCGCGCTGATGAACCAGATCGGCCACCACTTGGAAGGGACAAAGCGGCCACTCAGGCCGAACACCAGCCCGCACCACCTCGCCGTAGAGGCAGAGAGACAGCAGCTCCAGGATACACCTATGACCTACGACAGGACCTGGACAATAGAACAGGCCAAACCAGATCAATATGTGGATCAAGGGGGCGTGCCCCAACGCGAGAAGACGACCATCAGACCTGGCGCGACAAGCACAACCTCACTCAGGCCAAAAACCGCATATTGACGTCATCTGAACTCCGCCGCGACGTCGCCCGGTACAGAGGCGCCGCACACCCCTTATGCTTCACCGATGAGGTAATGGAGCACCAGTTCCTAGAAGGGTTTAAACCCGTGAACATCGAATCATACGATGGAACCACAGATCCCGCGGTATGGATTGGAGATTTTCTTCTCCATGTTCACATGGCTCGCGGTGACGATCTCCACGCCATCAAGTACCTCCCACTAAAACTAAAGGGACCAGCATGACACTGGTTAAACAGCCTCCCAGAAAACTCTATTGGTAGCTGGGAAGATTTGGAGGATGCCTTTAGAGACAACTTCCAAGGCACATATGTCCGGCCTCCAGATGCCGATGACCTTAGTCATATAGTCCAACAACCCGGAGAGTCAGCCCGGAAACTCTGGACTAGGTTCTTAATTAAAAAGAACCAAATTTTCGATTGTTCGGACGCCGGATCCCTCGCGGCCTTCAAACACAGTGTCCGGGATGAGTGGATTTCCCGACACCTCGGCCAAGAAAAACCGAAGTCCATGGCAGCTCTTACCGCACTCATGACCCGCTTTTGCACGGGAGAAGATAGCTGGCTAGCTCGCAGAAGCAACAGCACCAGCGACCCTGGCACCTCCGAAGTCAGAGACGACAACGGGAGGCCACGACGCAACAAGCACAAGCGTCGAAACAACAATGAAAATACCGAAGATACGACGGTCAACACCGGATTCAGCGGCTCTAAACCCGTTCAGCGGAAGAAGTCATTCAAAGGAAACAACGATAGTCCATCCAGTCTGGACAGGATACTCGATCAGCCTTGCCAGATTCATGGCACCCCTGACAAGCCTGCCAATCATACCAACAGAAATTGTTGTGTCTTTAAACAGGCTGGTAAGCTAAACATCGAACATAAGGGAAAAGGGCCGCCCAGCAAGGACAAAGACGAAGAGCCTCGCCCACCGAGCATAGGGGGACAGAAGAAACCCCCCCCCCCCGAGGTAAAAATGGTGAATATGATATATGTCACGCATATTCTCGAGAGGGAGCACAAACATGCACTAAGGGACGTCTACGCCGTAGAGCCGGTCGCCCCAAAGTTCAACCCCTGGTCAGCCTGTCCGATCACCTTCGATCGTAAGGATCACCCGACCAGTATCCGTCACGGAGGTTCGGCAGCCTTTGTCCTCGATCCAATCATCGACGGATCCCATCTCACACGCGTCCTCATGGACGGCGGTAGCAGTCTTAACCTGCTTTATCAGGACATTGTCCGCAAAATGGGTATTGATCCGTCAAGAATCAAGTCACTAAAACCACCTTTAAAGGAGTAATCTCGGGTGTAGAAGCCCTTTGCACGGGCTCCATAACGATGGAGGTAGTCTTCGGCTCGCCGGACAACTTCCGAAGCGAAGACTTGATCTTCGACATCGTCCCCTTCCGTAGTGGTTATCACGCACTGCTCGGAAGAACCGCCTTCGCCCGCTTTAATGCGGTCCCGCATTACGCTTACTTAAAACTCAAAACGCTTGGACCGCGCGACGTTATCACAGTTAATGGAAACACGGAGGGCTCCCTCCGTACCGAGGAGCACACCGCTGCCCTCGCAGCCGAGGTACAAAGCGGCCCTATCAAGCCGCACACCTCATCGGCCATCAAGCCCCCAAACAATGCTAAACGAGTCCGGTCCACCCTGCACGATGACGGCTCGGCGGCTCCAGAGCTAGACTAGCAACTTCACCTCCGAAGATCGCCACACAGATCTGCGGCATTTGTATCGCGTGTGCATCATTACGACTCAAAATACCCTAGGAAGAAATGGAGGCACAATACTGATAGGTCTATAGTACGGTTTGACCCTATATGATCTTCCCCTTTTTCTTTAATCATTTTCCATTTTTCCATTTTTCCTCTCTTCAATACCACAGGTGCATTAAATCCGAGCTACTCCACGAACGTACAAGGACTCTTTCCAAGCCCAGCTTCGTACAGATGATCGTGGACCGTTCCCTTCAAGGAATCTCCCTCAAAGGTGAAAGCAACGCAGACGTGCGGCATGGGGTACAAGGGCTCTTCAAGACCACCTTTTCAGGACCCATATATAGCTCTCCCTTGGTTACAAATTCCCGGCATGTAAAATAGCCTTGATGCCTCTGGCATCCTCTGTAAAAATACATTTCGACGTATCAATCAGACTATAATGGAGACAGTTTGTCCAACCTTGTTCGGTATCGGCTTATTGTTTTAATCTGTTTTCCCTCTTTACGTCAGATTGACATATACACCTTGGCACGATTTAAATCGCCACGGGCTCTATTCGGCCACACACAATTTTTTCAAACAAAAGAAGTCCGAACACTTTTATAGTACACTTCGGCATCCCGAACATGGCATTATATGCATCGGCTCCGAATCATTTCTTTGGTCAATAGTTGGGTTGCCCGGCTCCTGTGTTTACCACCTTATGTTCCGCTTGTTCGACTAAGGTAGTAAAGGGAGCACTACTGCGATTGTGTTTTCTGTTCATCCGGTCAAACACCTCAGTAGAGAAAGCCAAAAACTGACTGTCATGATGCGGCGAGAGCTGGTCAGCAATTCGGCGACTTACTAAATCTTTAGCGATTTTTTCCGTATTATATGAAGGACTGGCTTCGGTTCAGTCACGCGCCTCAGGTATCCTAGTTCGGACAGCCGCATGCGCACCAGGGGCTAGTTCCTAGCCCCACCGTCAAACTCCTATGGCTAAGTGAAAGTGCTAAAGCCGCATAGTCGGATTGCTTGGTTTGCTATGTACGTCACATCGTTTACGGACCAAGACGTTGGGTCAAGAGTGATTACACGTTATTCCGAACACCCTCGTAGTATCTACGTGGGGGCTGAAGCCGACGACTGGCAAACTTTCAGAAATACAAACGGCTGCACAGGAGGAAAATATTTCAGATAAAAGGACAAGTATATTACAAAGCCTTGGTTTATAATACAACGTCTGGGCAATTCAGATACATTCACTCGAACATAATATCCTTCGAGCATTGGCCCTCTATCAAGCAGGCACCCTCTAGGACGTCTTCAAAATAACGCTCCGGCCTGCGGTGGTCCTTGCCTTCGGGCGGACCCTCAACTGCCACAACGGCGGCCTTCATCTTTGCCTAGTGCATCTTGACACGGGCAAAGGCCATCCGCGCACCTTCTATGCACACCGAGCGCTTCACAGCCTCAATGCAGGGCAAGGCGTCGCCGAGCCGCTTGACTAGGACGAAGTAGCTGCTAGGAATGGGTCCAGCCAGCCATAGCTGGACTATGATGTCCTTCATGGCCAAACAAGACATCCTATGCAGCTCCGCCAGCTGCATCATCTGGTTGTTTAGCAGTGCTGGCCGCTCCGACGCCAGGTACTGCGACCAGAAGAGCTCCTCCGTCGTATTCCCTTCTTGGGCCCGAAAATACTGTGCGGCGTCGGCAGCACTCCTCGGGAGATCCGCAAAGGCGTCTGGAGCACTCCATAGTCGATTTAGCAAAGCATATCTTCGACCTCCAAATATACTCTGTAAAAAAGGCTTACCAGCCGCTATATGTCCGGCCTGCTTGATCTCCTCGCGGGCCGCCCGGGACTCGCTCCGTGCCTCCTTTGCCTCTTGAAGAGCCTTGGTGAGTTTGGCCGCTTGGGCCTTGTTACTCTCCTCCAAGGCTTCGCACTTGTTGGTAGCATCCTAGAGCGCCTGCTCCACTTCGGTCACCCTTTCCTCATACTGGTGGCGGTCGACCTGTTCAGGCTTCAAATCTGTTGCCGCTTTGTCATCGGCCACTTGGCTCACCCGCGGCTGCTCCTTGGCTTCAGCAAGGGCACTCTTGAGGGTCTCGACCTCGGGCGTGTTGCCTACAACCATATACATAGCAGCACATGAGCTTCAACTCTGAATTTGCATTACAATTCAGGATTATAAGGGATCTTCTGAAAGCATATCTTGTGCCTCATCGAACCGCTTGTTAGCGCAGTCGATCTCGTCATCAGCCAGCTTCAGCTTCCGCTCGAGTTCGGAAACTTCAGCGGCTTGGGCAGAAGCCGCTAACAATGAAGCATGTTTATCAAAATAGACAAGCATGTCATCTCCGGCGAATATTTGATCCTCTGTTCGGCCCTTCTTCAAAGAACCGAACAGAGTCTCAGGGGATACTATCTATATACAGGCATATATTTTCATTTGAAAAAACGGCTAAGAATATTGCATCACATAGCTCAAAGCCTGTTAACAGGCTGGTGAAGGCTTCGTTCAGCCCGCTTTTGGCAGACTGAACCTTTTCAACCACCGTACCCTGAACCGTACCCATCAGGGTACGGTGTTCATCCACGATGGAAGCACGGCGAAGTGCTTCCCTTAGAGTGTTCGGTGCCTCCGGATTGGTGGAGGTTCCCAGTGGAGTTGACACTCCCCCCTCTTTCAAAGGGGGATGCTCGCTCGGTTCCGGAGTCGTGTGGGTCTCCGGAGCGGTATTCGGCTGGGGGCAGACTGGTCAGGGCCCCCGCCGTCAATCTCCATGGGGATTTTGCCCCCCATGTTTTCGACAGCCGAGGCATTACCCTCTGGCGCCGTTTCAGCGGCCTTCCGCACCTCTCCCTGGCCTGGAGAGGTCCTTTGGGACAACACCTTGGTATCATCCATGGCATGTGGCGGGGAGGCTCGCGGAGGCGACTCGCTCTCCATCATCTCCGGCACCAGAGAATTCCCCGAAGACAATGATTGTTGGGGGAGATCACGGGCCGGACTGAAACACATAAACGATATGTTATCCTACAATTTGTAAAAGGCCAGATATATGTATAGTATCTTTGAATACTCACGATTCGGCCAGGGGCTTCGCCCTGGGGCGCCACTGGGGGATGGCTTCGGTATCTGAATCCGGGCCATCCGACAGGGATAATTTCCCCCTTTTGGACGCCTCCGCCTTTGGATCTATGGAGGTTGCCCTTTTCTTCTTCCTCCCCTTAGGGGGAGAATCGCCTTCTTCTTCCTCCTCCTCCTCGTCTTCATCTCCCTCGTGGGAGGAGTGAGTCTCGGTCTCTTCGGACATTGCATCCGAAGTACCTTTACGGCGGAGGCCACTTCTGGCCTCCTTGCCCTTCTTCTTGGCCTTCTTCTCCGGTGCCTAGTACAGCGCCGGTACCAGCATCCTCGTTAGTAGAGGGATGGCTGGGTCTTCGGGTAGCGGAGCCAGACACCGGATCCGCTCCGCCTTCTTTGTCCAACCTTGAGAGAAGAATGGAAAGCTCAGCATACCCCTTGGGTTTACAAGTTGGAGTTATGTTCGGAAATCAGAAAACTTAATGGAGTGGCTAGATGAGCGCAGTAGAGGCCAATGTCTTCAGTTGTCACCGGCCATGACTTCTGGGCTTTAAAAAGCAGCTTCCAGATGTCTTCGTGCATCGTGCCGAAGAATCGCTGTAGGGTCCGGGGGCGGCCGAATCGAACTCCCACATGTGGAGAGGCCGGCGCTAGCAGGGGAGAATCCGGAGAAAAAGCATCACCTGGTTCTCATCAGCAAGACTGGTGTTCTTCTCTATCATGTCCTTGATGCACTTCTGCAGAGTCATCACCTCATCGGACGATAACCAATCCAGGCCCTTGTTGATCCATGAGGCGAGCCGCATGGGAGGACCAGATTTAAACTCAGGAGCGGCGGCCCATGTGGCGTCACGAGGTTCCGTGATATAGAACCACTCCTGTTGCCATCCCTTCACGGTCTCCACAAAGGCCCCCTTGGGCCAGGTGACGTTGGGGAGCTTGCTCACCATGGCGCCGCTGCATTCTGCATGTTGCCCGTCGACCATTTTCGGCTTCATGTTGAAGACCTTAAGCCATAGGCCGAAGTGGGGGGAAATGCGGAGGAGCACCTCGCACACGACGATGAACACCGAGATGTGGAGAAAGGAATTTGGGGCTAGATCATGGAAATCTAGCCCGTAATAGAACATGAGGCCACAGACGAAAGGGTGGAGAGGAAACCCTAGTCTGCGGAGGAAGTGGGGGATAAACACCACCCTCTCATTAGGCTCCGGAGTGGGGATGATCTACTTTTTGACAGGGAGCTGATGCGCGATGTCCGCGGCCAAGTATCCCGCTTCCCGGAGTTCCTTGACGTTCCTCTTCGTGACGGAGGAAACCATCCACTTGCCCAGAGAGTCAGATTCGGACATGGCTGGAATGGTTGGTGGGGACGGAGAATATTGAGACTTGGGCGCTAGAGCTCAAGGATGGGAGGGCTGGGGTGGAAGAAGGCGTGGGGTAAAAAGATGGGTCCTTATCCTCTTATAAAGGTAGTGGATATCAAACGCCCCCTCGCAAGCCTTAAAACTCGCCTATTCCCAAGGGGTCGTGAGAACGACACGGTTGGGTTACCCAAACCCGTATTGATGAAAATCCCACAATAAGGGGACATGATCCCTGCTTTGACAAGACGTGTCAATGGAGGCCGCGCCTCGAAACACGAAGCGGGAGGCCAAAAAACATTTTGAAATAATAATAAAGCCAGACGTAACGTCTCGCCGAAAAAGCTGTCACTGGACATGACTTATTTTGTTCAAGTATTTTGCCTTTGTGGTTTAGGGTTGTAACTGTTATACAGAGCCGGATATAGTTCTCTTGTTCAACTACTTCGGAGTATTCAGAGGAGGAACCCGCCTTGCAATGCCGAAGACAATCTGCGCGCCGGATACATCGTCATTGAAGCCTGGTTCAGGGGCTACTGAGGAAGTCCTGGTTCATGGGGTCCTCGGGGAGCCGGCCTATGTTGCATGGGCCGGACTGATGGGCCGTGAAGATACAAGACAGAAGGCCTTCCCCCGTGTCCGGATGGGACTCTCCTTTGCGTGGACAGCAAGCTTGGCATCTGGATGTGTAGTTTCCTTTCTCTGTAAACCGACTCTGTACAACCCTAGGCCCCTCCGATGTCCATATAAACCGAAGGGCTAACATAAGCCACATAGGCTAGACATCTAGGGTTTAGCCATTACGATCTCGAGGTAGATCAACTCTTGTGACCCCTATACTCATCTAAGTCAATCAAGCAGGAAGTAGGGTATTACCTCCATTAAGAGGGCCCGAACCTGGGTAAACATCGTGTCCCCTGCCTCCTGTTACCTTCGATCCTCAGACGCACAGTTCGGGACCCCCTACCCGAGATCGGCCGGTTTTGACACCGACATTGGTGCTTTCATTGAGAGTTCCACTGTGCCATCGACAAAAGGTTCGATGGCTCGATCGATCATCTACAATGACACTGTTTCGGGGGAGACTTTTCTCCTCGGTCAAATTTTCATATTCGGCGGCTTCGCGCTGCGTGCCAACTGGATTGGCCACCTTGAACAGATCGACAGCTACGCCCCTGGTCATCAGATCAGTTTTGGAAATCTGAACTATGTCGCTGACATCCGAGGAGACTTGATCTTTGAAGGGTTCGCGGCCCCGACCACTGCTCTGGCCCTAGATCTGGAGCAAACTACCAGGTCCAAATATGGGAGTTTAGAGCCCGCCGGACTCTCTGCACTTACGGAGCTCGCAACCGGAGATCTAGAGGGGACTGTGTTACCGGCAAACACGGAGTTAAGCTAGGTTCCCCCTGTCTTCGGAAACCCGGACTCGCCCCTGGATACCAGCTCCGAATTCTCGAGGTCCATGTCACGTAATCTTGGCCAGGAGACTCCTGCCCGGCCTAGCTCCACGGACTCTCGTTTCCCCGTCCAAACCTCGCTCTTAAACGAGGCTCTGGACTTAATATGATCCCTCGCCATTACAGAGGAATCACTTCCGAACTACGCATAGCCCGGACTAGGGGCTGAGAACGAGGAATTTTACGTCCCACCCACCACCCACTTTATAGCCACTGACGAGGACTTAACCGACATGCTGGACTACACCTCCGAAGACATCGACAGCATGCAGGACGATGCCGGAGACGAACAAGGCCAAGACCCGCCGTTTACCGTACATTGGATGGCCACCTACCCATATGACGTGTATATGGTGGACACAGCCAAAGAAGATGACAGCGATGGCAGGAAGGATCCGGTCGAGGACGAACCTGTTGAGGAACCACAAAAGCTTCGATGTCAGCGGCTCCATTCAAAAGCGCGTCACAAAAAACATAGTAATACTGGCACCGGAGACAATAATACTCCAGAGAATGCCGAAGACCCCGAAGCCCCCATCGAACCAACATCCGAACATGACGATTGGGAGGAGGGGCAAGTTAACCGTGACAATCCGGTCAGGAACGAGGACTCGGAGGATAGAAACTATCTACCACCCTCCGAGGATGACGTGAGCCTCGGCGACAAAGACTTCATCGTGCCAGAGGAACCACTTGAGCAGGAGCGCTTTAAGCGCCAGCTAATCGCCACGGCGAGAAGCCTAAAAAAGAAGTAACAACAGCTCCAAGCCGAACAGGATACACTCAATGATAGATGGACCCAGGTCCTAGCCGCCGAAGAGTATGGTCTCCAACGCCCAACAACAAGTTATCTGAAGCGTCGGCTACTACCACAATTCGACGACAAGGCCCTCGAGCCAATGCCGTCAAGACATGACCGCACTGATGAACTAGACCGGCCACCACGTGGATCGGATAGCGGCCACCCAGGCCGAACACCAGCCCGCACCACTCCGCCATAGAGGCAAAGAGACAGCGGACCCAGGATACACCTACGACCTACGACAGGACCTGGACAATAGAGCAGGCCAAGCCAGATCAATCTATGGATCAAGGGGGCGTGCCCCAACGTGGGAAGATGGCCATCAGGTCTGGCGCGACAGGCACAACCTCACCCGGGCCAAAAATCGCATATGGACTTCATCCGAACTGTGTCGTGACGTCGCCCGATACAGAGGCGCCGCACACCATTTATGCTTCACCGATGTAATGCAGCACCAGTTCCCAGAAGGGTTTAAACTCGTGAACATTGAATCATATGATGGAACGACAGATCCCGCATTATGGATCAAAGATTTTCTTCTCCGTATCCACATGGCTCGCGGTGACGATCTCCACGCCATCAAGTACCTCCCCCTGAAGCTCAAGGGACTAGCACGACACTGGTTAAACAGCCTCCCAGAAAACTCTATTGGTAGCTGGGAAGATTTGGAGGATTCCTTTAGAGACAACTTCCAAGGCACATATGTCCGGGCTCTAGATGCCGATGACCTTAGTCATATAGTCCAGCAGCCCAGAGAGTCATCCCGGAAACTCTGGACTAGGTTCTTAATTAAAAAGAACCAAATTGTTGATTTTCCGGACGCCGAAGCCACTACAAGAAATACGTCAACTTGCGACCATCACTATTGGTCATTGAATGGTCATTGTTTTCCATTTGTGACCTTTTTTGACCAAAAACAGATGGTCAAAAGCTGGCCGTTGTAAACTGAAATTAACGACCTTCTTCAGGATAAGGTTGTGGAAGGCAACGACTAAAACAAAAGGTCGTTGATCCTATGACCTTCTGTTTTGGTCGCTAGCTCTCTGCCCAAGCCACGTCGGATCTGATGTGGCAAGCTGATGTGGAAAAATTGCGACCAAATGAAAAGGTCGTTGACAAGAATCAGCCCGGTCCAGTTCGGTGTTTTACATGGGCCGAGCCCAACAATTCGACCTTTTTATATATTTTTACCATCAATTTTTGGTCGAGCTCATGGGCCAAGCCCAATATGGCAGCCTTTTTATTGTTGGACCATGGCCATTTTGTCTAAACAATTTCATTTTCTTTTTTATTAATGGGTCCCAGTTGTCAGGTTCTGGTAACAGGTTTCCATTTGTCATGTTGTGGTAAGTGGGTCCCATCTATCAGACTCATATTCTTCATATTTCAAGCAGTATTTAGATTGGCGGAGACAAAAAACACACATAATACTTAAACAAGAGCAACCAGATCACATAATACAAGCTCTATCCGTGCCACTACAAAGGGCCATGTTTAATACAATACTTTACAAGCTCTACAAGTGTAATACAATGCTACCTCACAAGCTCCTGTCATGAACAACATACTGGACTCGCTGGACTCGCTCGTATTTCTAAGCAACTTCAATAGGACAAAAACTTCGGTAGTCAGGGCTGGGACCATAGTCAGATGAACAACACGCCGGACTCGCTCGACAGCAATATTCAGGGTTGGGACCAAACAAAACAGCAACATGGCTTCCTCTGTCATCCTGTTACATGAATCAAAGAAGAATGTGAAAAACTGGGGCAAATATATTATGAACAGACCATCCAAGAAAAGAACATTTATATAGAATGATAACACAAATTCAGCTAGTAGCGTGCTTTTTGTTGTCGAGCTAGTTAAAATGAGATGCTAGTTCATATAAGAAACATAGACACAATATGAATATGCTTGGCACAGGTGCAGGTTGTGCAAAAGCTGCACTACAACACATTGCGCCTAAAACAAAATTCCATTCTACTATCATGACCATACATTCAACTAGTAAGATCTAACAATACTCGTCAGCACACGCATAGTAACATCACAAAGGCAGGAGAGAATAAAGGGAACCAAGGGAGATACCTGTGGATGATAGCATCGACGATGATCTGGATTGAGTTAGCATTGATGAGGAAGTGGATGATGTCCATGGTGTGCTTTAGATACACACAGCCATGAGCTTCTTGCCGCTGTTGCATCCGTTCGCTCGATGATGGGTACCAATGCATTCAAGTAGAACAAGACCACCAACATTAACCCACAGCTTCAAGTACAAGCAAGTATATATCAAGTGACAGTGAAAACAAGTTGAGAAAACACTGTAAATATCTATTTCATGTCATGCAGAGTTCAAACCGAATAAACCTACGCATACAAAGGTGAAATATTACAAAGAAAACACTCATCAGGTAGCATGCATACAAAATCTTTGTGTCGGCAATAGTAAATACTTTGTGTTAG
The DNA here is from genome assembly GCF_018294505.1 of Triticum aestivum. NCBI lineage: Eukaryota > Viridiplantae > Streptophyta > Magnoliopsida > Poales > Poaceae > Triticum > Triticum aestivum. The sequence continues at coordinate 257,205,471 of NC_057808.1, read as the reverse complement.
CAGTAGTAAAACTCATGCAGTACCAAGTTAACAACTTTGAGTCAGAAAAGGTAGAAGTGTCTCTTAAGAGAGACCAGAACTTAAAATTAAGGCACATATCATATTCTGAACAGCATCAGCACCATGGTAGTAACAATTAACAGTAGTAGGACATCAATGGGGCACAACTTAGTTAACTACAGATGGACGGCCGGACGGACGGACAATTACCTTCTCGAGGCAGCGGCAGGCGTCCTTGAAGTCGAGGTAGATGAGCATGAGGGCGGCGCTAATGGCACTCTAGGACATGTTGAGGCCGAGCAGCAGCGCCACGAACATGCCCAAGGTGATGGCGTACATGTCGAAGGTGATTTTCTCCCCAGATTCGGTGCATGGAACAACTCCCTTCCGTTCCCAACAGCAGTAAGGTACTGGTGCTACTGCCGCGCAAAGAAAACTCTTGTAAGCATGATAGAAGGCTGGGATGGCAGGAAGTGAAAATCATGTCTTACAACATGAGCAGAGCACTAGTTACAAGCATGATAGAAGGCTGGGTGAAGAATATACGAAACCAAACCAATCAATTCAATTCAAAGGGTGTATTTTGTGTAAATGATGCTAGCAATCTCAAGTTCATGCATATATATAATAGAAATTTTATTAGATAATCCTAACTCCATACTTAACAAATCTTCATTCCTGAAAGTACTCAACAGAGAGTATTCCCTACCACAAGCAGCAAGATGAACAGGGTTTGGGCGAGATCCAGCGAGGTGCAGGGCTGCTCGTTGGGTAACTAGTACCTGGATGTATGGAGTGAGGAGGGAGAGCTGTAGCATACTAATCTTGGGCGTGAAGAGTGGAAACTACCATATATTGCCCAAGAATTGAACCCAGCTTTGACCTACATGCTGCAATTCAACTCCATTGGTTGTCACAAAGATAAGATGCAAATCAACATTGTTTTGTTAGCCACTGATTGATGAAGCTACTAATCAGGATTAAATGCAGACAGTAGTAGTAGTAGCATAGAATGAAGTTACTAGGTAGGGATCATATAACATGACGCAGATGGATGATTCGCAAACATGCTGAGTGGCCAAGAAATGAACAGCATATAAAATACTCCTACTACTGTAGTAGTTAAGATGATGAGACAAAGCACAACAGCATGCAGAGTTCCTGATGCACTGGTGTGGCCCAACTCGGCTGCACCACACCGAGGCACTGTTGTTCCATCGAGCTCGACCATGTGCAGGGCTTCATCATCGCCATGGAGGTCCCGGTGGTCGTCCTGGTCCATGGAGTGTGAACCTTATTATTTCATTTTAGAGAAAGCATTAAACACAAATGGCATGTATATGGATCACTATGGACAAGCAAACTTTGCTAATAAATATGAACAAGGCCTACTATAGCATAGCAGGTAAGGAGTTAGATTAACTCAAGTATTAGTGACTAATAGACCTATTATTTCATTTCAGGGAAAGCCTGAAACACAAATGGCATGCATATAGATCCCAAGGAAAAGCAAACTTAGCTAATAAATATGAACAAGGTCTACTGTAGTGTAGCGGGCAAGTATTGGTGACTAATAGACCTATATTAAGAGTAAACAGAACTAGCTCGGAAAACAACTCTATAGCATTGATATCGATGCATTCAAGTTACTACCATTCAAGTGTGCATACATATCATAATGTTCCAAGTATGCATACACATCAGTGACTACGCGCATGCTTAGATGTCAACTGGATTTTAGTAAGTACTAGTCCAGCTTGGGTGTTTTTGTGCATCAGAAACCAGAAGATCTGATCCCTGGTCACGGCGCACACCATATGTTTATTATCACTAACGCCCATTTGAGTTCGGCCTATATTAGTAGTATTTAGTACTAGTACAGTTGGTGTGAGGGAAACTTTCTAATGCTGCGTGTCAGCATGTGTGGCATCAGAGAGCGCACATCCTGATCCAGCTGCTACTCCTTAGTGGTGTACTGCTGTACTGTTTGTTGTAAGGTCATGCTCCTATTGTCGGTCCAGGATATATATATTCTCCTGGATGGATGCTAATCAACCAGGCCCCTGGCATTAATTGATTACTATATAGTCATGATGTGCCCCCAAGCCTGTGCAAAGTATGAAGTACAGGTTGTGCCTTTTAGGCCTAAAAGAAGGTGTGATATGCGGGTACAAGTACAGCTGCAATGGAAAGCTAAATACCGGAATGGGCGGAAATTGTGATGCCCCTCTCCTGACCCCGTCAGGCGCAATGGACCTTCTGGATGCTCTATGCAGTGATCCATTTTGTTAAAACAGTCAGCAACATAATACCCTTGTTGCGCGGCGACCTGACAAATATCACAGAACAATGAGGGAGTATTCACACAAACACAAATGGGTTATTCACGTACCAAAACATTATCTATTTAAAATATCATCAACCCATGTATTCTATGGAAATAGAGGCAACCTGAGCAGTTGCCGGAACAGTTTTAACTTGGGAGTCGACATGGCACAAAGCTTTTTTGAACTCTTCTATGTCAACCACCATCGACTCCTTGTGCTTATCTCCTACGCCACCTTCTATAAAATCAGCAATATCGATCATGTGCATACTCTTCATGTACAGTTCTACTTGAGGGTATCTAATGCAAATATCTTCTAGAACATCGTTTATTTCTTTCTATGTCAAGGTGCCAGAATTATCCTTGTCTGCTACTTTGGCAGGCTAGCGCTAGACCTAAGGTGATACAAATACTCTAATCACCGTGTCATGCCTCCTCCGTTGGCAGGTTAGCGCTCGACCTACCTGCAGCCTGCAGGTTGAAGCCTTGAAGGAATCCAGTCCGAAGGGAAAATGATTTCAGAGAGGAAATTCAGTTACTTCTAGCTCAGTGTTGTTAGCTACATCAGAACAACTTTGCTTGACTAATTCTGTATAATACTATATGTGGAGTTCATTTCCATACAGAGGGAGTACATATGTAGCAAGACAGAAAGAAGGTTTAGAGGATCTGGAGGGCGGAGGGCACTCATATGCATCCATCATCATCGCACCCACCCACCACCAAGATCTTGGGGTAGATCAGGACGTATGCAAACACGGACAAGAGATGTTTCTTGCTGGGGATACATGAACCGGGAGATGCTGCCATTACATATCTTATTTGGCCATTGCTACACCAACACCGGGGGAGGAGGCGGCAGGGAGGAACCTGAGACGGCACGCGGGGGCACGCCGGCGGCGGGGCAGTGGCGGAGGAGGATCCCGCGGAGGGAGGACGGCGGCGGGGCAGTGGCGGATCGCAGCCTCGCCGTCGCCATGGGGAGGATTTGCTGGCAAAGTCGACCAGATCCACCTGCCTGCGCGGCACCAACGCGAACGTTACAGCAGCGGCCGCGAGGGCGACTGCGGTTAGCGCGGGCGTGGTGGCCATGGGTGGCTCCCGGAAGCTTCTGCAAGGTCGGAGCAGGGACGGACGAGAGCGACGGCGGGCTTGTGCCCGGGCGACTCGTCTCGTCCGATGACGACTTGCGTTGCGTGAGAGGAGGATGGCATGGAGGAGGCCATGGACGGCGGCGAGCTCCGCCAGAGGGAGTTGGCGGCAGCGATCTGGAAGGGAGGAGGTGGCGGCTGCGATCTGGAAGGGAGGAGGAGTGGTGTGCGGGGGAGACAGGGGCTAGGGTTCGCTGCGCGTGGAAGAGAGGGGCTAGGTGGTGTGAAAGGGTGAGGGGAGAGCGCTGCTGTCGGATCCGGGAGCATCGGACGGTGCTCGATCCACGATCCGCGTGACATTTGTGAACCAATCAAAACAGAGTACGACTTCGTTCGGTTTAAAGGAATACAGAACACAGGAGCAAGAGAAAATGTAGGAACCAAAAAGAAACACATGGGCAAGACGGCGGAACAAAAAACACAGGAAAGTTCTTAGAATGGGTGTTCGGCAGAGCACTGTAAAAAACATGGGGAAGCACTGTGCAAACAGTAGTATGCAGCCTTTTTTTTAAATGATGCAACGCAGCTTTACTCTTATCTCTCACGTCACCATGTCACACATCCATTTTTTAAATCCGCTGACGAGCGACTGACAGAGTGCTTCACCTCGGTCTTGTGCGAGAAAAATGAGCTCGAGGTGGATGTTTGGGTTCCTTTGGAATCGGCACTGTAAGAGCATATTTCCTCTGCTTTACTGTACATTTTTCCTACGTTCCGAACGCTACAAATGGAAGAAAACCTCCATGAATAGTGTTCCTTTAAAATTTCTCCATGAATCCTACGAAGCGAACGGGGTCTACATGTGTGCGATGTCCATGACCATCTAAGTAGGTCGTAATCGGCTAAAAATAAAGTGCAGATTTCTTTGGCTAAGAGAATCAACTCTTTTGAATGGCAAACAACCTCTCATGAAAAAACTCCATGTGTTCAAATGATCTCATATTGTGCACGAGGGTTCAGTTTTTGAATGGCAAACAATGTTGCTAAAGGTATTTTTCATTTTCTTTGCATAAAAAACTCGTTTTCCATTTTCTGAGTGCCCAAAATGAGGTTTTTTTGTGAAGAACCTATCAAATAATTGTTGCAGAATTGGACCAAATCAATTGTCTAAAATACTAGGCCATATTTAATGCACAATTAAACAAATGTTTGGGTGTCAAAAGCTTTGGTCCACCTCTCGTGAAAAAGACAAATTTCTGCCGATTCAGGTGGAAACGGGTCAAATTTGAACTGCAGCTGCCTCATAGTTTCCTCCTTATTTTTCCCAAAAATCATTTTTAGGTACATAAGTATCTATTTGATAAGAGAAATACCAAAAGTTTTCCAAGATTCAACCACTAGCTAGGAACGGACATGCCCGCCGTTTTGACCGCATTTTGAAACGGGCATGAAAAATTTAAAAAAAATTGGAAAATCTTCGCATTGTGTCATTATATGTGGCCAAGTTAGCAGGAAAAATAATAAACTTGTAATATGATAACTATTTTAAAAAGTGTTCTCAGAAACGAGCTATCATGTGTGGAGATCAATGGCTTTCAAGCCAAATGGTCAATCTTATGGCCACATTCATGACATAGTTTGTTCGAATGATCTCATATTGTGCACAAGGGTGCATATTGGAATGGAAAACAATGTTTCCTAAGGAAGTTTTCATTTTCTTTGCATAAAAAAATCATTTTCCATTTTTCGAGTGCCCAAAATGAGCTTTTTTGTGAAGAACCTACCAAATAATTGTTGCAAAATTGTACCAAATCAATTTTCTAAAATACTAGGCCATATTTAATGCACAATTGACCAAATGGTTGGGTCTCAAAAGTTTTGATCCACCTCTCGTGAAAACGACAAATTTCTACCGATTCAGTTGGAAGCGGGTCAAATTTGAATTGCAGCTGCCTCATAGTTTGCTCTTTATTTTTTCCAAAAATTATTTTTAGGTACAAAAGTATCTATTTAATTAGAGAAACACCAAAAGTATTTCAGGATTCAACAACTAGCTAGGAACGGTCATGCACGCCGTTTTGACCGCATTTTGAAACGGGCATGAAAAATTCAAAAAAAATCAAAAAACTGTAAAACCTTAGCATTGTGTCATTATATGTGACAAAGTTTCCAGGAAAAAGAATAAACTTGTAATATGGCAATTATTTTAAAAAAGTGTTCTCAGAAATGAGCTATCATGTGTGAAGATTCATGGCTTTCAAGCCAAATGATCAATCTTACGGCCACATTCATGTTATAGTTTGTTCAAATGATCTCATATTGTGCACAAGGGTGCATCTTGGAATGGCAAACAATGTTTCGTAAGGAAGTTTTCATTTTGTTTGGACGAAAAATCAATTTTCCATTTTTCGACTGCCGAAAATGAGTTTTTTTTGTGAATGACCTACCATATATTTGTTGCAAAATTGTACCAAATTCATTTTCTAAAATACTATGCCATATTTAGTGCACAATTGACCAAATGGTTGGGTGTTAAAAGATTAGATCCACCTCTGATAAAAAAGACAAATTTCCGCCTATTCAGCACGCAGCGGGTAAAATTTGAACTGCAGCTGCCTTATAGTTTTCTCTTTATTTTTTTCGAAAATAATTTCTAGGTACATAAGTATCTACATAATCATAGAAACACCAAAAAAATTCAAGATTCAACCATTAGCTAGGAACGGTCATACCCGCCGTTTTGACCACATTTTGAAATGGGCATAAAAATTCAAAAAAAATCAAATAATTGGAAAACCTTCGCATTGTATCATCATGTGTGACCAAGTTACCAGGAAAATAATAAACTTGTAATACGGAAATTCTTTGAAAAAAGTGTTCTCAGAAATGAGCTATCATGTATGAAGATTCATTGCTTTCAAGCCAAATGATCAATCTTATCGGCATATTCATGGTATAATTTGTTCAAATGATCTCATATTGTGCACAAGGGTGCATCTTGGAATGGCAAACAATGTTTCCTAACGGAGTTTTCATTTTCTTTGGACGAAAAATTCGTTTTTTATTTTTCGAGTGCCCAAAATGAGTTTTTTTGTGAAGGACCTACCATATATTTGTTGGAATATTGGACCAAATCATTTTTATAAAATAATAGTACATATTTAATGCACAATTGACCAAATTGTTGGGTGTCAAAAGATTTGATGCACCTCTCATGAAAAAGACAAATTTCCGCCGATTCAGTAGGAAGCGGGTCAAATTTGAACTTCACTTGGCTCATAGTTTGCTATTTATTTTTTCAAAAAATCATTCCTAGGTACATAAGTATCTATTTAATCAGAGAAACACCAAATTTTTTTCCAAGATTCAACTACTAGCTAGGAACGGTCATTCTCGCCGTTTTGACCGCATTTTGAAACGAGCATAAACAATTCAAAAAAAATCAAAAATTGGAAAACCTTCGCATTGTGTCATTATATGTGACCAAGTTACCAGGAAAAATAATAAACTTGTAATACAGTAATTATTTTTAAAAAGTGTTCTCAGAAACGAGCTATCGTGTGTGAATATGCATGTCTTTCAAGCCAAATGATCAATCTTATGGCCACATTCATGGCATAGTTTGTTCAAATGATCTCATATTATGCACAAGGGTGCATCTTGGGATGAAACAATGTTGCCTAAGTAAGTTTTCATTTTCTTTGGACAAAAAAATCATTTTCTATTTTTCAAGTGCCCAAAATGAGTTTTTTTTGTGAAGGACCTACCATATATTTGTCAGCATTCTGGGAACGGGGGTCCCCAGACTTGCCTGCCTGCGGCCCATGGCGTGGCTATGCTAGCGGGCCTGTACGGCCCATCTTCATCAACAAAGCATTCAAGACCCTCGCGAGGGGCCAAGCCTCGCGAGGCGGACGATGCAAGACCTCCTCAGGAGCGGCCTAGCCAGGCAGGCTCGCGAGGAGTGGAGATATCAAGGCGGGGCAAACCTCACGAGGCTCTCGTGACGTGAGCCATGACGATCGACACCAGGTGGGCGCCAAGCGGGCGCAGGGGCGCGCAGCGTCCTTGTTTCCCCTTTGGTGCTAAAGAAGCAGGCGCATGCGTGAAGTACCGAGGCGTCAAGCAAAGGTTTCCGTATCGGTGCAACGAGACCAAGAACAGTAGGACGGCAAGACGGAGGTCACCATGGAGCCCAAGACGACGTCACCACCAGAGCTTTTTGCAGGCGAAGACCGCTTTTGTCAGGATAGCTTGTACTAACTGTCCCCTTTCAAATTCGCCCACCGTTGTTGGCTCCCTTCCCGCTCAATGTTTGGGGAGAGGACCAGGGCCTATATAAGTAGAGCTAGCCACCACAGTAGGGGGGATGAAGTGGCGCTTTCACCGCACAAGTTCACCAAGCATAAGAACACCTCAACCTCAGGAGGCTGTTCTTCCCCTTGTCTCGTTCATCATCAGCCCAAGAGGCAATCCACCACCACACACTGGAGTAGGGTATTACACCACAACGGTGGCCCGAACTAGTATAAACCTCGTGTCTCTCTGTGTTGTGAGTTCGTCGAGTCCGTGAGATCTTGGCGAGCTAGGGCATGGATCGGTAGGAGGAAAAGAATTTCGCGCGCACCCCAGAGTTCGAACCTTAAGGGTTTTGCCGGAACCCGAGATCCGACAATATTTGTTGCAAAATGGGACCAGGCCATTTTTATAATATATTAGGACAAATTTAATGTAAAATTGACAAAATGGTTGGTCGTCAAAAGTATTTATACACCTCTGGTGAAAAAGACAAATTTCCACTGATTCAGTAGGAAGCGGTCAAATTTGAACTGCAGCTGCCTCATAGTTTGCTCTTTATTTTTTCCAAAAATCATTTATAGGTGCATAAGTATCTATTTAATCAGAAATACATGGTTTGGTGGCGATACGTTGAGGTTTGGATGGTGGCCGAGGGCCGCAACTCCAGAGCGCGTAAACTCGCACGCCCGCCGCATGGTCACCGCATGACCGTGGTGTTGCCACGCGTTCCAGGCGGCTTAGGCATGTCTAGTGGGTTGGGCACTCCCGGTGTCAGGAAGAAGAAGGCAATAGAAGAATCTCACGACGAGACTGAACTGAGATCAAACATGAATTAGCACCCAAGTGTTTGATTAGTGGTGGGGAAAATGCACATGGCCAATGGGCCTGAGTTTTGGCCGAGGATGATCATCTACTAAGGACAATATCTTGGAAAATTTACAGCTGAAATGGAGGAGCCTAGGTGTCACTTGCTTTGCAACGTACCACACTGGATAGAAATATGAATGTTGAAGCTAGACTCAAATGAATGCATGGAATGATCTGAAATTTGGAGGAGGATGATAATTTGGGCATATGAAGGCACTTTAAAATTTTCATACCATTTGGATCAATAAAAATGGTACTTCCTTCACAGTGCTCTCGACTGAACAGAAAATTGGGAAAAATGCTGAGGGAAATTGGCTAGAATAAATGAGCTAAAATTTGGGGGAGGGAGGTTCTATGGGCAGGGTCATGTCGTGGTAAATTTTCAGCAATTATAAATTAACATAAAATATAGGTGCTTCACAAACTGAAAATATCACCAGAAACAAAGATTGGATGCTGAGCTCACATGTATTGTTAGATGGGGCTCAAATTTTGTGGAGAGCTATGATTTGGGAATATAGAAGATCTGGCAAAAATTCAGCTCATTAGGATATGCCTAGCTAGTACTTCCTTCACAACAGTTCGAGCTGAACAAAAACTTTGGAAATTTGCCGAGGAAGATTTACCAGGCAAATGGAGTTGAATATTGTCATGAGGCAATGATTTGGATAGTAAAGAATGCCCAATTTTTTTGGGGAATTTTGGGGATGACAGAAATATAAGTTGCTTCGCAACCTAGGGTAAAAATTGACACATGGACATGACACATAGGCAAAACTGATGAGGTGGTGCCTAGTCATAGCAACCCTACCACGATTTACAAGGTTATGACCATCTATATTGGTCATGATCAGCTACAAATAAGGCAGCGGACCAGTGTTGTCTGCTTCATGACCATTTCGTGTAAGGAAATTACGACCTTTCTGACCAAAATGGTCATTATAGTTTAGGGTTTGGAGCCCCCCGAACAGCTTTTGACCAATTGGTCTCAAATGGTCGTAGATTTATGACCAATTCTTCCAGGGTCACTGACAGAAGGTCACAAGTTGACATATTTCTTGTAGTGAGCCCTCACGGCCTTCAAACACAATGTCCAGGATGAGTGGCTTGCCCGACACCTCGGCCGAGAAAAACCGAAGTCCATGGCATCTCATACCGCACTCATGACAAGCTTTTGCACGGGAGAAGATAGGTGGCTAGCTTGCAGAAGCAACAGCACCCTGGCACCCCCGAAGTCAGAGACGGCAATGGTAGGCTGCTACCTCTTGAGCACTGCGTTGGTTTTCCCTTGAAGAGGAAAGGGTGATGCAGCAAAGTAGCGTAAGTATTTCCCACAGTTTTTGAGAACCAAGGTATCAATCCAGTAGGAGGCCACGCACGAGTCCATCGCACCTACACAAACAAATAAATCCTTGCAACCAATGCGATAAGGGGTTGTCAATCCCTACACGGTCACTTACGAGAGTGAGATCTGATAGATATGATAAGATAATATTTTTGGTATTTTTATGATAAAGATGCAAAGTAAAGAAAACAAAATAAAAACGGCGCCAAAAATAGCTTGTTGTCGGGAGATTAATATGATGGAAAATAGACCCAAGGACATAAGTTTCACTAGTGGCTTCTCTCATGAGCATAAATATTACGGTGGGTGAACAAATTACTGTTGAGCAATTGGCAGAATTGAGCATAGTTATGAGAATATCTAGGTATGATCATGTATATAGGCATCACGTCCGAGACAAGTAGACCGACTCCTGCCTGCATCTACTACTATTACTCCACACATCGACTGCTATCCAGCATGCATCTAGAGTATTAAGTTCATAAGAACAGAGTAACGCCTTAAGTAAGATGACATGATGTAGAGGGATAAACTCATGCAATATGATATAAACCCCATCTTGTTATCCTCGATGGCAACAATACAATACGTGCCTTGCTGCCCCTACTGTCACTGGGAAAGGACACCGCAAGATTGAACCCAAAGCTAAGCACTTCTCCCATTGCAAGAAAGATCAATCTAGGAGGCCAAACCAAACTGATAATTCGAAGAGACTTGCAAAGATAACCAATCATACATAAAAGAATTCAGTGAAGATTCAAATATTGTTCATATATAAACTTGATCATAAACCCACAATTCATCGGTCTCAACAAACACACCGCAAAAGAAGATTACATCGAATAGATCTCCACGAGAGGGGGGGAGAACATTGTATTGAGATCCAAAAAGAGAGAAGAAGCCATCTAGCTAATAACTATGGACCCGAAGGTTTGAGGTAAACTACTCACACATCATCGGAGAGGCTATGGTGTTGATGTAGAAGCCCTTCGTGATGGATGCCTCCTCCGGTGGAGCTCCGGAACAGGCCCCAAGATGGGATCTCACGGGTACATAAGGTTGCGGCGGTGGAATTAGGTTTTTGGCTCCGTATCTGGTAGTTTGGGGGTACGTAGGTATATATAGGAGGAAGGAGTACGTCGGTGGAGCAACAGAGGGCCCACGAGGGTGGAGGGCGTGCCCTGGTGGGTAGGCGCACCCCCATACCTCGTGCCCTCCTGGTTGATGTCTTGACGTAGGGTCCAAGTCCTCTGGATCACGTTCGTTCCGAAAATCACGTTCCCGAAGGTTTCATTCCGTTTGGACTCCGTTTGATATTCTTTTTCTGCGAAACTCTGAAATAGGCAAAAAAAACAGCAATTCTGGGCTGGGCCTCCGGTTAATAGGTTAGTCCCAAAAATAATATAAAAGTGTATAATGAAGCCCAATAATGTCCAAAACAGAATATAATATAGCATGGAGCAATAAAAATTATAGATACGTTGGAGACGTATCAAGCATCCCCAAGCTTAATTCCTGCTCATCCTCGAGTAGGTAAATGATAAAAACAGAATTTTTGATGTGGAATGCTATTTGGCATCATTTCAATGTAATTCTTCTTAATTGTGGTATGAATATTCAGATCCGAAAGATTCAAGACAAAAGTTTAATATTGACATAAAAATAATAATACTTCAAGCATACTAACTAAGCAATTATGTCTTCTCAAAATAACATGGCCAAAGAAAGTTATCCCTACAAAATCATATAGTCTGGCTATGCTCTATCTTCACCACACAAAATATTTAAATCATGCACAACCCCGATGACAGGCCAAGCAATTGTTTCATACTTTTGACGTTCTCAAACTTTTTCAATCTTCACGCAATACATGAGCGTGAGCCATGGACATAGCACTATATGTGGAATAGAATGGTGGTTGTGGAGAAGACAAAAAGGAGAAGATAGTCTCACATCAACTAGGCGTATCAACGGGCTATGGAGATGCCCATCAATAGATATCAATGTGAGTGAGTAGGGATTGCCATGCAATGGATGCACTAGGGCTATAAGTATATGAAAGCTCAACAAAAGAAACTAAGTGGGTGTGCATCCAACTCGCTTGCTCACGAAGACCTAGGGCATTTTGAGGAAGCCCATCATTGGAATATACAAGCCGAGTTCTATAATCAAAAATTCCCACTAGTATATGAAAGTGATATCATAGGAGACTCTCTATCATGAAGATAATGGTGCTACTTTGAAGCACAAGTGTGGTAAAAGGATAGTAACATTGTCCCTTCTCTCTTTTTCTCTCATTTTTTTATTTGGGCCTTTTTTTTCTTATGGCCTCTTTTTTTCGTCCGGAGTCTCATCCCGACTTGTGGGGGAATCATAGTCTCCATCATCCTTTCCTCACTTGGGACAATGCTCTAAAAATGATGATCATCACACTTTTATTTACTTACAACTCAATACTTAGAACAAAATATGACTCTATGTGAATGCCTCCGGCGGTGTACCGGGATATGCAATGAATCAAGAGTGACATGTATGAAAGAATTAGGAACGGTGGCTTTGCCACAAATACAATGTCAACTACATGATCATGCGAAACAATATGACAATGATGGAGCGTGTCATAGTAAATGAAACGGTGGTAAGTTGCATGGCAATATATCTCGGAATGGCTATGGAAATGCCATGATAGGCAGGTATGGTGGCTGTTTTGAGGAAGGTATATGGTGGGTGTATGGTACCGGCGAAAAGTGCGCGGTATTAGAGAGGCTAGCAATGGTGGAAGGAGGAAAAGTGCGTATAATCCATGGACTCAACATTACTCATAAATAACTCATATACTTATTGCAAAAATCTACAAGTTATCAAAGCAAAGTATTACGCGCATGCTCCTAGGGGGATAAATTGGTAGGAAAAGACCATCGCTCGTCCCCGACCGCCACTCATAAGGAAGACAATCAATAAATAAATCATGCTCCGACTTCATCACATAACGATTCACCATACGTGCATGCTACGGGAATCACAAACTTTAACACAAGTATTTCTCAAATTCAAAACTACTCAACTAGCATGACTCTAATATCACCATCTTCATATCTCAAAACAATTATCAAGCATCAAACTTCTCATAGTATTCAACACACTCATAAGAAAGTTTTTACTAGTCTTGAATACCTAGCATATTAGGATTATTTAAGCAAATTACCATGCTTTTTAAGACTCTCAAAATAATCCAAGTGAAGCATGAGAGAATAATAGTTTCTATAAAACAAATCGACCACCGTGCTCTAAAAGATATAAGTGAAGCACTAGAGCAAAAACTATATAACTCAAAAGATATAAGTGAAGCACATAGAGTATTCTAATAATTTCCGAATCAAGTGTGTCTCTCTCAAAAGGTGTGTACAGCAAGGATGATTGTGGTAAACTAAAAAGCAAAGACTCAAATCATACAAGACGCTCCAAGCAAAACACATATCATGTGGTGAATAAAAATATAGCTCCAAGTAAAGTTACCGATGGAAGTAGACGAAAGAGGGGATGCCTTCCGGGGCATCCCCAAGCTTTGGCTTTTAGGTGTCCTTATATTATCTTGGGGTGCCATGGGCATCCCCAAGCTTAGGCTCTTGCCACTCCTGGTTCCATAATCCATCAAATCTTTTACCCAAAACTTGAAAACTTCACAACACAAAACTTAACAGAAAATCTCGTGAGCCCCGTTAGCGAAAGAAAACAAAAGACCACTTCAAGGTACTGTAATGAACTCATTCTTTATTTATATTGGTGTTAAACCTACTGTATTCCAACTTCTCTATGGTTTATAAACTATTTTACTAGCTATAGATTCATCAAAATAAGCAAACAACACACGAAAAACAGAATCTGTCAAAAACAGAACAGTCTGTAGTAATCTGTAACTAAGCAAACTTCCGCAACTCCAAAAATTCAGACAAAATAGGAGGACCTAGCCAATTTGTTTATTGATCAGCAGCAATTCGAATCAATATTTTATCATGTTCTGGTGATTTTTAACAATTATTTTCGTGAACAGAAAGTTTCTGAAATTTACAGCAAGATCAATTAACTATCATCCAAGAAGATCCTATAGGTTTAACTTGGCACAAACACTAATTAAAACATAAAAATACACCTAACCAGAGGCTAGATCAAAGATTTAGTCCTGAACAGAAGCAAAAAGCAAAAAAACTAAAAATAAATTTGGGTTGCCTCCCAACAAGCGCTATCGTTTAACGCCCCTAGCTAGGCATAAAAGCAAGGATAGATCTAGGTATTGCCATCTTTGGTTTTAGGGAAGAAAAGAGCAAACTTGTTATCTATGGAATTAATCTTTCTATTTTGATAAAGCACGTGGCTATTGATGGTAGAAGAAAGATTAAGCACGTTGCGGAAATTTGCATCTAGGCTAGCTTTTATCTCTTTAATAGATTCGTTTTGGTAGGAGAGCAAAAGAGACGTGGATTCAACTTTCTCATTCATGGGATGCCCAAATATAGTTTTCATCTTTTCATAGGTATCTATGGGGTCCCCTTCAAGAAAACCCTCTTCAAAAATAGAATCTAAAACTTGTTTGAACGAAGCGGGCAACCCAACATAAAAGCTTTTTAGATAAACCTCAATTTGATATTGGGGTACATAGCTAGCCCGGATCCTTAACAGCCTATCCCAAGCATCTTTCAAAGATTCATCGAGTAAATAACGAAAAATTCCAGAGTCATCTTCATCAAAATTATTAGGACTCTCATTAACAACTCCGGTAGGTTTTTCCATAGTATTATTTATGAGTTTAGATAGAATAGAAGGATTGTCCAAAGCACTAAAGCTCGGGAGAGAACCCCCAACTATTTTTGGTTCCGAGATGGCGAAGCAAGGCGAGCGAGAAAGAGAGGGCGGATAAAACGACAAGGGTGAAGTGGGGGAGAGGAAAACAAGAGGCAAATGGCAAATAATGTAATGCGGGAGATAAGGGTTTGTGATGGGTACTTGGTATGTTGACTTTTGCGTAGAGTCCCCGACAACGGCGCCAGAAATCCTTCTTGCTACCTCTTGAGAACTGCGATGGTTTTCCTTGAAGAGGAAAGGGTGATGCAGCAAAGTAGCGTAAGTATTTCCCTCAGTTTTTGAGAACCAAGGTATCAATCCAGTAGGAGGCCACGCATGAGTCCCTCGCACCTACACAAACAAATAAATCCTCGCAACCAACGCGATAAGGGGTTGTCAATCCCTACACGGTCACTTACGAGAGTGAGATCTGATAGATATGATAAGATAATATTTTTGGTATTTTTATGATATAGATGCAAAGTAAAGAAAACAAAATAAAAACGGCGCCAGAAATAGCTTGTTGTCGGGAGATTAATATGATGGAAAATAGACCCGGGGGCCATAGGTTTCACTAGTGGCTTCTCTCATGAGCATAATATTACGGTGGGTGAACAAATTACTGTTGAGCAATTGACAGAATTGAGCATAGTTATGAGAATATCTAGGTATGATCATGTATATAGGCATCACGTCCGAGACAAGTAGACCGACTCCTGCCTGCATCTACTACTATTACTCCACACATCGACCGCTATCCAGCATGCATCTAGAGTATTAAGTTCATAAGAACAGAGTAACGCCTTAAGCAAGATGACATGATGTAGAGGGATAAACTCATGCAATATGATATAAACCCCATCTTGTTATCCTCGATGGCAACAATACAATACGTGCCTTGCTGCCCCTACTGTCACTGGGAAAGGACACCGCAAGATTGAACCCAAAGCTAAGCACTTCTCCCATTGCAAGAAAGATCAATCTAGTAGGCCAAACCAAACTGATAATTCGAAGAGACTTGCAAAGATAACCAATCATACATAAAAGAATTCAGAGAAGATTCAAATATTGTTCATAGATAAACTTGATCATAAACCCACAATTCATCGGTCTCAACAAACACACGCAAAAGAAGATTACATCGAATAGATCTCCACGAGAGAGGGGGAGAACATTGTATTGAGATCCAAAAAGAGAGAAGAAGCCATCTAGCTAATAACTATGGACTCGAAGGTCTGAGGTAAACTACTCACACATCATCGGAGAGGCTATGGTGTTGATGTAGAAGCCCTCCGTGATCGATGCCCCCTCCGGCGGAGCTCCGGAACAGGCCCCAAGATGGGATCTCACGGGTACAGAAGGTTGCGGCGGTGGAATTAGGTTTTTGGCTCCGTATCTGGTAGTTTGGGGGTACGTAGGTATATATAGGAGGAAGGAGTACGTCGGTGGAGCAACAGGGGGCCCACGAGGGTGGAGGGTGTGCCCTGGGGGGTAGGCGCACCCCCATACCTCGTGCCCTCCTGGTTGATGTCTTGACGTAGGGTCCAAGTCCTCTGGATCATGTTCGTTCCGAAAATCACGTTCCCGAAGGTTTCATTCCGTTTGGACTCGTTTGATATTCTTTTTCTGCGAAACTCTGAAATAGGCAAAAAACAACAATTCTGGGCTGGGCCTCCGGTTAATAGGTTAGTCCCAAAAATAATATAGAAGTGTATAATAAAGCCCAATAATTTCCAAAACAGAATATAATATAGCATGGAGCAATCAAAAATTATAGATACGTTGGAGACGTATCAGAGGCCACGACGCAACAAGCACAAGCGTCGAAACAACAATGAAAATACCAAAGATACGGCGGTGAATACTGGATTCAGCGGCTCTAAACCCGGTCAGCGGAAGAAGCCATTCAAAGGAAACAAGGATAGTCCATCCAGTCTGGACATGATACTCGATCGGCCTTGCCAGATTCATGGCACCCCTGACAAGCCTGCCAATCATACCAACAGAAATTGTTGGGTCTTTAAACAGGCCGGTAAGCTAAACACCGAACATAAGGGGAAAAGGCTGCCCAGCGAGGACGAAGACGAAGAGCATCGCCCACCGAGCACAGGGGGACAGAAGAAATTTCCCCCCGAGGTAAAAACGGTGAATATGATATATGTCACGCATATTCCCAAGAGGGAGCGCAAACGTGCGCTAAGGGGCGTCTATGCCGTAGAGCCGGTCGCCCCAAAGTTCAACCCCTGGTCGGCCTATCCGATCACCTTCGATCATAAGGATCACCCGACCAGTATCCGTCACAGAGGTTCGGCAGCCTTGGTCCTCGATCCAATCATCGACAGATCCCATCTCACACGCGTCCTCATGGACGGCGGTAGCAGTCTTAACCTGCTTTATCAGGACATTGTCCGCAAAATGGGTATTGATCCGTCAAGAATCAAGCCCACTAAAACCACCTTTAAAGGAGCAATCCCTGGTGTAGAAGCCCGTTGCATGGGCTCCATAACGTTGGAGGTAGTCTTTGGCTCGCCGGACAACTTCCGAAGCGAAGACTTGATCTTCGACATCATCCCATTCCACTGTGGTTATCACGCACTGCTCGGAAGAACCGCCTTCGCCCGATTTAATGCGCTCCCGCATTACGCTTACTTAAAACTCAAAATGCCTGGACCGTGCGGCGTTATCACAGTTAATGGAAACACGGAGCACTCCCTTCGTACCGAGGAGCACACCGCGGCCCTCGCAGCCGAGGTACAAAGCGGCCCTATCAAGCCGCACACCTCATCTGCCATCGAGCCCCCGGACAATGCTAAACAAGTCCAGTCCACCCTGCACGACGACGGCTCGGTAGCTCCAAAGCTAGACTAGCAGCTTCGCCTCCGACGACCGCCACACACATTTGCGGCATTTGTACCGCGTGTGCATCATTTCGCACTCAAAATACCCTGGGCATCAACGGAGGCACAATACGGATAGGTCTATAGTAAGGTTTGACCCTATATGATCTTCCCCTTTTTCTTTAATCATTTTCCATTTTTCCTTTTTTCCCTCTCTTCAATACCACAGCTGCATTAAAACCTAGCTACTCCACGGACGTACAAGGACTCTTTCCGAGCCCAGCTTCGTACAGATGATCGTGGACCGTTCCCTTCAAGGAATCTCCCTCAAAGGTGAAAGCAACGGAGACGTGCGGCAGGGGGTACAAGGGCTCTTCTAGACCACCTTTTCAGGACCCGTATACAGCTCTCCATTGGTTACAGATTCCCGGCATGTAAAATAGCCTTGATGCCTCTGGCATCCTCTGTAAAAATACGTTTTGACGTATCAGTCAGACTATAATGGAAACAGTTTGCCCAACCTTGTTCGGTATCGGCTTATTTTTTAATCTGTTTTCCCTCTTTACGTCAGATTGACATATACACCTTGGCACGATTTAAATCGCTAGGGGCTCTATTCGGCCACACACATTTTTTTCAAATAAAAGAAGCCCAAACACTTTTATAGTACACTTCGGCGTCCCGAACATGGCATTATATGCATCGGCTCCGAATCATGTCCTTGGTCAATAGTTGGGTTGCCCGGCTCCTGTGTTTACCACCTTACATTCCGCTTGTTCGGCTAAGATAGTAAAGGGAGCACTCACTACAAAAAAATACACTTCCGTGATGATACGTGTTTGTCACAGTAGGTCGCATTTTTTGTCATGCATGTACATCCATGACAAATTTATGACAGAATCAAGATAGTCATACCTGTGCTGTCTTAGAAGTGTTCCATGACATTACCAAAATTATCATCACGGAAGTGTCCACTTCCATGACGATAAATCGCACGTCACAGAAGTGCTTTCGTCAAGGGTGACCGACACGTGGCATCCACCGTAACGGAACGCCGTTAAGCTATCGGGTCGGGTTTTGGATCCGATAACCCGTTAACAGCCCCGACCAATGGGGATTTTCCACGTGTAAAATCATCATTGGCTGGAGGAAACACGTGTCGGCTCATCGCTGGGACAGATGTCATCCACTCATTGGACAGAAGGCGCCTATGATACGTCGACACGTGGCACGGCCCAACAGAGGCCCATTCCTGTGAAAAGGCCGGCCCGTTTGACTTGGTCAAAAGGTGGCGGGCCAGCCCATGGAAAGCTTGTTAATGGCCTGTTCGCATATAGCCCATTTACAGCCCGCTAACCCAAGGCCCGTTACGCCCTATTCGAATTAGGCCCAGTAGCGTCATCGGGGCCATCCAATATGATTCCAGCCCGTTTTCACTTCTGGCCCATGTATGGCCCATGACGTCTTTCGGCCCATATGAGGCCCTATGTAACTCTTGGCCTATTAACGGCCCGTGGTGAAACTGGCCCGTAATGAACAGTGTATCACTTTACACCCATTAACGGCCGTTGGTGAAACTGGCCCGTAAAGAACAGTGTATCACTTTATACCCATTAACGGCCCGTTATTCCGTTGGGCCGTTTCCAGCCCATGTTATCTTTCGGCCTTCTCAGAGCCCATTTATTCTTGGGCTATTTTCCAGCATTCGTTTACTTACGGCCCGTTACTGTCATTTTCTGCTTATGGGCGAAATTCAGCCCGTGGTTACAGTCGGCCCGTTTGTGGTCCGTTAATACGTTGGGCTATTTTCATAGCGTCATCAAATACGGCCTATTAACGATGGCCCGTTATGGTCGGCCCATGAACGGACGATTCCTACTCTAGCCCGTTTACGGCCAGAATGCGGTCTGTTTGGCCCATGTTTGGCCAATCGATCATACGGCCCGTATAAGGCCCATTGATGATACGGCCCGTAGAAGGCCCATTGTTTCTACGGCCCGTAGAAGGCCCACTGTTTCTACGGCCCGTAGAAGGCCCACTGTTTCTACGGCCCGTAGAAGGCACACTGTTTCTACGGCCCGTAGGAGGCCCAGTGTCACTACAGTAAATATTAGCCCATGGTTACTGTGGCCTAGTTTTAAAAAATAGGTTATTGCAGCCACTAGCAAACCGCAGAAAAAGAACTGCACTGACTACAAGCAAACAAATAAACAAGACAACAAGGAAATAAATAAGCAAGCAACTTACACTAGGCTATCACGGCTATTACACATATTACATCCACTGGGCATCAAAGTTCGCCACCAGTGCAAATATAGGGAACACAGTAGCATATAAACGCCGCAGCAAAACAAGTCCAGAACTGAAACCACTTCAGGAAATCTCAAGAAACAATATCCTGGGTACCCATAATGCTGGCAAGATGCTTAGCAAGCTTATTAACTTTCTCTTGTTTGGCGCTTAAGTCCTCCAGCGCTTGTTGTTGCACCAGAAAGTATGCATCTGAATTCTGCAGGGACTTCCTCAGTCCTTCGGATTCCTGTCGCATAACATCTGATCGATGTCTTTCAACTTGAAGTTGAGCTCAAGAAGCCGAACTGATTCAGGCAACGAGTTCGAAGAGCTGGTGCCAACAGTGGTAGCCAGTAACTCGAACACTACATCAAGACAGGACTTTGGTTGAAAGAGGAAATAATGGGGGCGAAAAGTAGCAGAGACTGGCTATCCAACTGGTCTCTAGGTCTAATAGGGAAATAAAGGGAAACGCAGTACAAACTCAATATAAACCCGGTCTATTGGTTGAAAAAGGAAAGAAAGTGGGGACTGGGGGACAAGTCAACAGAGTAAGTCCAGCACTAGATTTGCTAGCCTCACACAGTATAAGGTGGCTATACCGAACAAAAATGGGACCAACCCAGATATCCTATTCTGATGTTTGTTGCCCCGAGCCACTTTTATGTAATGCCACTGGTAAAATGTAGCAGTCGCACTGTTAAAAGTAAGGACACGTTAAACCAATGTTATTTTCAATGTAATGCCTCCAGTAGTATGAATCAATGGCACTTCTTTACATGTCCTGCTAAAATTTCCCATTAAGATAAGTTGGTTCTTTTTGTTAGAAATGCAACTGTCCTGGTCCGCCTACTCTCCCGTGCCCAAAGTAATGTGGTATTTAACGGTTGTCATAGTTAATCCTAATGCCCACACTAATATCTAGCAATGCTAGTGCTTTAGAAATTGCTACTGTCCTTGTAGGATTGCCATTCAGATAAGGAACATGCTTCTTTTCATTTGATGCATGTTTCATCACTTGTTAGTCACCCTCCTTTCCACCTTTTTTGTGCAAACAGAGATATACATTTCACGCTCGATCTTAGTTGAATTGCACAAATGATATCCAAATTATAGTTGAGCATTCCAGGAGCTTCACAACCAACCTTGATGTTGCTCGATTTTATTGCAACTAATGAAGAAGCTCTGTGGGTTTCGTTTTCTGATGGAAAGGGAACCTGGGCTGGAGCCCTTTTCTTAAAATTTTTTTGAAGAAGAAGCTGCTAGCTCACGGGACATTGCTTCATTTTAGGTGAACTGCACCAAAAGGTCCCATGAATTGAATCATCCTTGTTGGTGACTGAAAGAGCCAGCTTCAGCATCCCAGTCTAAGCACCCCCGGCCTCCATCCTTGTGACGCACGGTACACCTCGTTTGCCACCTGCTCGACCCTAGTGTCACTGATAAAATGAAGTAATAATACGGTTAAAATAGAGCGAGTGTCATCTCTATCATTTCATTTCCAATGTAGATAAAGAAAGTGCTTCTCTTTGTTAATGTATGTTTCATCAACTAGTCCCATTGTTAATGTTTAAGCGTTTGTGCAAACTGGGGTGCTTAATTTTAGTTGATATGTACAAAAATAGAGATTTGAATGTCTCAAGGTGCCTCCTTGTACTACCGCTGTACACTGATGTTCATCACTGGCAGAAGGTGTATCTGGGAGACTTGGGACGATGTCCAGTATGAGGCGTACCGTATGAGGCGTCGCAGGGCCCGTCTCGCCCTCGCAGCATGGCATACTATGATACTATCGCAATATTTTCTTCTATTTATTTTGTGTGTTTCATCAACTAGTTCCTCTATAATGTAATCACGCTTTTTCATTATTTGTGCAAACAGGGTTATTTAGCTGCATTTTGGTGAACTGCACAAATGTACGTATGGAATCGGCATATATGCAGAGTGCGAGGTGTGCCAAGTAAAAATTACCGACACCAACCATGCTGCATGCACGCATTGGCATCCACCACCACCAGTGGGATGTGTGGCGCTCTCTGTGTACGGATCTTTGTCGGCAGCAAATCATCTAACCAAATACTAGTAGCTTATATTGGCAGTTTTCTAGGGAGTACTCTTTTCTGAAAGAAGCACCAATCTATTTTTCTTTATTTGTACACTGTGTCACAACTTTGACCCAAAGGTCCAGAGCTATTTTAGGGTGATTGACGTAGTACTCGGAGACTGATTGTAAGCATATTTTCATTAGCTGTCACACTGATTGTAAGCATGAGCAGGTGGAAGATTAGGTTAGTGCGAAGCTTACCTTAAACCCTACCGCCGCCGTTGAAACGAGGCGAGCGTCGAGGGAACCGTGGAGAACGGCGGGGAAGCGACGTCGCGCCATCCGGCCTCCTCTTGCAGTGGGAGAACGAATACTCATGTGGCTCCGGCTGGCTCTGCACCCTCACGAACGGTACACCATACTCGATCGATACGTTATCCTCTGGGTGCTCGACCTTCGACCTGTACGCCCACCACCTCCGCCTGACTGTCGCCTCGGGCGAATCTGTCTGCTCCATCGCCCAGAGGAGATACTCGATGAACTCGGAGGACTGCGGCGTGACTGCCGCCGAGGAGTACATGTACATCGCCTCCCTCATCGCCGCCGTCTCGCTCTTTCGCATACATTGCCACATGGCCCGCACCGTCCTCGAAATCTCCCACTTATTGTCAAACCAACTAAGGATCTCCTTCAACCTGGCTAACTTTGCCTGGTCGCCGCCGGCGATCTGCCTGATTCGCTACTGCATCCTCTCCATAGATGTCCTTCTGAGTGGTCCGGTGCTAGCTTTGGAAGATGGGAGGAGAGGCGGTGGTCTTGCAATAGAGAAGAGGGAGAGGCGAGACGGTGGTTTTGGAATGTAGATGATGGAGAGGAGAGGAGGTGGTTTTGCAATGGAGAAGATCAGAAGAGGGAGAGGCGAGATGGTGGTTTTGGAATGGAGATGATGGAGAGGAGAGGAGGTGGTTTTGCAATGGAGAAGATCAGAAGAGGGAGAGGCGAGACAGTGGTTTTGGAATGGAGATGATGGAGAGGAGAGAAGGTGGTTTTGCAATGGAGAAGAGGGAGAGGAGCGTGCGGCAGCGATTTAGGATTGGACGAGAGGGCCGGCGCACTCTGACTGGATCAAAATCAAAATCAATTTACCCTTCAATTAAGAAAGCGACCCCACATTAACTAGTCTCCCTTTTATTCTGGGTCATAATTAACCATGATTTTCGCACATAAAATATATGTTATACGTTGCAAAAATAATATAATTTGAAAGTACATTCAGATACGAACCAAATGATACAATTTTTGGTGACATGCATTCACATTTTGCTTGTCAAATATAGTGCGTGGTCAAACTTTGACCCAACATACGCAAAACAACAAAAAAATACTTCCAAGACCAGCGCCGCTCTTCCGCTCTTCTCCTCTTAAACCACCGCCGCTCCTCTCCTGTTCCAATCTAAATGCTGCGCCGCTCCTCTCCTCTTCCATTTCAAAACCACCGCCCCTCCTCTCCTGTTCCAGTCCAAAACCAGCGTCGCTCCTCTCCCGTTCTAATCCAAAACCAGCGCTGCTCCTCTCCTCTTCCATTCAAAAACCACTGCCGGCGAGTGAAGGTGCTGTGGAGAAGTAGATCGATGGAGGAGTACAACCGATACGTGAGGATCGCAGACGGCGACCCTGTGAAGCTAGCTAGGATGTTGGAGATACAGTCTTGGTTTGACAACAAGGACCAACTAGCGGCGACGGCGACATCCATGGCCAAATATCTGCAACAGAGCGAAAAGGCGGCGATACTCCCGGAGGGAGTCGCGCCGGAGTACATAGAGCTGCTCCTCTGGGCCATGGAGCAAACAGATTCACCGAATCCGATCGTGAGGGAGCGGTGGTGGGAGTATCGATCCCAGATGGAGCATCCACCAGAGATTGAAGGATCGAGCATCTACAGGGTGCCGTTTGTGAGGGTGTCCTGCCAGAGCGAGCCGGTGGAGTCTTCGTCGACCGAACCCAACTGCAAGAGGAGAAAAGCAGTTGGCCCGACGACGCTTCCCCGCCATCGTCTCCCTCGCCGTTCACATCGTCTCACGGGGCGGCTGTCTGCCGCCGAGGAATAGGAGGGGGCTGCCCCCCCAGCCCAATAGTCGGGCAGGTTGTGAATTGTCAGGAGGAGCTTAGGGTTGTCAGTATTTGCAGGTTGTGAATTGTGTTTTGTGTTGTGTATTTTGAGAGTACTTTCAGATATGAATGTCTTTTGAATTTCAGATTTGCAGTATTGAGCATATGAAGTATTTTATGAATTCTAGAGATCTATTTTTAGCACTTAAAAAATGTAGTTTCATAGGAGTATAAAAGTGCAGACAATGTGATTCTCAGAGAAGAAACTGCAAGTTTCAGTTTCAGATAAGAAACTGCAAGTTCAGTTTCAGATAAGAAACTGCAACTTTCAGAGGCAGAGCATTTATATTAACACGGCCTTTTCAAACAGGGTTAACATCATGTTGGAAGTTTTATTCATGGTCGAAAATGGAACTACCAGCCAGTTAACATCATGCTGATCAACATTCATGCATAGCACATCTTCATATGATGCACAGTCAAAATGCCCACACAATGTCGAGTGTGCGAAACACAGAGAAAACGAGGGACGAAGTTTTGGCAAGTGTTGGACGTGGTTTTGGGCTGCCCCGTCTAGGCCTGCTCCCTCCTCCCCGCGGCCGGCTCTGCTGCCGCGCAGGCCTCACCGCCCCACCGTACTCCCATCGCTGGCCTAGCCATCCCTCTACTCACCCACACCTGCTGTTATTCTCCGGCGACGGCAGACGAACCAGTAAACCCTCGTACAGTCGTACTCCCCTCCGCGTGGGAAACAACTGCCGAGTCTTCCCTGCCTCCGTGTCGTTCCCTTCCTAGGCCTCGCCGTCGTCCACCGCCCTGGTGCTCTCGGCGCGGCCTGGTCAACGTGGTCAACGACCGACATGCATCTGAAGTGGACTGTACGTGGAGAGGCCGACAGCTGGGTCCACGGCCGCACGCAAGGAAATGCCTCCTTATTACGCGCAAAATAATGATTCCTCCACCTGACATCAGGGACCCACCGAAAGGGCCTCTGTATTTCGCGAAAAAAACGTTACCGCCGCTGACAGCTCGGACCCACCAGCTATATCTTCGCACGCAAGGAAGTGCCTCCTTATTACGCACAAAAAAATGAATACTCCCCTGCTAGCTGGGACCCACCATGGTGGGAGGCTGACTTGTGGGCCTACTAAGTTGACTGGGACGGGGGCCTTTGTCAACTTTAGTCAATATGAACGATTCTAGCTCCAGTGACCGTACGATGTCCATCCAACGGCCGTAGTGCTTCTTCAACCTCTGGTCTTCTTGCTCCAGCCGCCCAAAGCAGCGCCGGTCGTGCCGCATGCTCCTGCCTCCCGTGGCCGGCTGTGCTGCCGCGGAGGCCTCACCGCCCCTACTATTTCCACCGCTGGCCAGGCCCTACGGCGACGGCAGCCTCACACCGCAGCCGAACCAGTGAACCCTCGTACTCCTCTCCGCGCGGGCTTCCACTGCCGCGTCTTCCCCGGCTCCGCGTCGTCCCCTTCCTAGGCCTCGCCGTCGTCCACCGCCGTGGTGCTCTCCGCGCGGCGTGGTCAACGTGGTCAAGGAACGACTTCCATCGGAAGAGTACTGTACGTGGAGAGGCTGACAGCTGGGTCCACGGCCACAGCCCAGTTTTTTTGTGATTTGCCAAGTAAGTCGCTTTGTCAGGCCTGTTGGGCTGCAAATCTTTCAAGACGAGGAGAGCTTTCATTCGGCTGGCCGAGAAAATGGCCCATCAGTAATGAGAAATGGGTTGTACATTTTTAAAACACATCAAACCGGCAATTAGTTTCAAATATCTTTTTTTCATTTCGAGATTTTAAATTACATTAATTTTTATGCGTGGAGAATTTGTTGGATTTTATATTGATATACATTTATTTTTAAAATCAGTTTGAATGTGAGTCGAAATTTCGGGATTAAAAACAGTTCGGACCGCACCGAAATATGCAAAATTTCGTATAATTTTTTAACCGTGGCCACAATATGGGCTGTAATGCTAACAAAAAGAATATGGGCTCCAAAAAAACCTTAATAATTAGCAAATGGGCTGTAAATTATTAGAAATAATGGCAGATGGGCTGTATGCTGTTTTCCACAGATTTGAGGCTTTCCTAAAAAAAAGGTTGACGCACAAGCAGTGACTGTTGGATGGCCATCCAACGGCCGTCGTGCTTCTTCAATCTCTGCTCTTCCTGCTCCAGCCGCTCAAACAAGCGCCGGCGGGACTGCCTGCTCCCTCCTCCCCGCGGCCGGCTCTGCTGCCGCGCAGGCCTCACCGCCCCACCGTACTCCCATCGCTGGCCTAGCCATCCCTCTACTCACCCACACCTGCTGTTATTCTCCGGCGACGGCAGACGAACCAGTAAACCCTCGTACAGTCGTACTCCCCTCCGCGTGGGAAACAACTGCCGAGTCTTCCCTGCCTCCGTGTCGTTCCCTTCCTAGGCCTCGCCGTCGTCCACCGCCCTGGTGCTCTCGGCGCGGCCTGGTCAACGTGGTCAACGACCGACATGCATCTGAAGTGGACTGTACGTGGAGAGGCCGACAGCTGGGTCCACGGCCGCACGCAAGGAAATGCCTCCTTATTACGCGCAAAATAATGATTCCTCCACCTGACATCAGGGACCCACCGAAAGGGCCTCTGTATTTCGCGAAAAAAACGTTACCGCCGCTGACAGCTCGGACCCACCAGCTATATCTTCGCACGCAAGGAAGTGCCTCCTTATTACGCACAAAAAAATGAATACTCCCCCTGCTAGCTGGGACCCACCATGGTGGGAGGCTGACTTGTGGGCCTACTAAGTTGACTGGGACGGGGGCCTTTGTCAACTTTAGTCAATATGAACGATTCTAGCTCCAGTGACCGTACGATGTCCATCCAACGGCCGTAGTGCTTCTTCAACCTCTGGTCTTCTTGCTCCAGCCGCCCAAAGCAGCGCCGGTCGTGCCGCATGCTCCTGCCTCCCGTGGCCGGCTGTGCTGCCGCGGAGGCCTCACCGCCCCCTACTATTCCCACCGCTGGCCAGGCCCTGCGGCGACGGCAGCCTCACACCGCAGCCGAACCAGTGAACCCTCGTACTCCTCTCCGCGCGGGCTTCCACTGCCGCGTCTTCCCCGGCTCCGCGTCGTCCCCTTCCTAGGCCTCGCCGTCGTCCACCGCCGTGGTGCTCTCCGCGCGGCGTGGTCAACGTGGTCAAGGAACGACTTCCATCGGAAGAGTACTGTACGTGGAGAGGCTGACAGCTGGGTCCACGGCCACAGCCCAGTTTTTTTGTGATTTGCCAAGTAAGTCGCTTTGTCAGGCCTGTTGGGCTGCAAATCTTTCAAGACGAGGAGAGCTTTCATTCGGCTGGCCGAGAAAATGGCCCATCAGTAATGAGAAATGGGCTGTACATTTTTAAAACACATCAAACCGGCAATTAGTTTCAAATATCTTTTTTTCATTTCGAGATTTTAAATTACATTAATTTTTATGCGTGGAGAATTTGTTGGATTTTATATTGATATACATTTATTTTTAAAATCAGTTTGAATGTGAGTCGAAATTTCGGGATTAAAAACAGTTCGGACCGCACCGAAATATGCAAAATTTCGTATAATTTTTTAACCGTGGCCACAATATGGGCTGTAATGCTAACAAAAAGAATATGGGCTCCAAAAAAACCTTAATAATTAGCAAATGGGCTGTAAATTATTAGAAATAATGGCAGATGGGCTGTATGCTGTTTTCCACAGATTTGAGGCTTTCCTAAAAAAAGGTTGACGCACAAGCAGTGACTGTTGGATGGCCATCCAACGGCCGTCGTGCTTCTTCAATCTCTGCTCTTCCTGCTCCAGCCGCTCAAACAAGCGCCGGCGGGACTGCCTGCTCCCTCCTCCCCGCGGCCGGCTCTGCTGCCGCGCAGGCCTCACCGCCCCACCGTACTCCCATCGCTGGCCTAGCCATCCCTCTACTCACCCACACCTGCTGTTATTCTCCGGCGACGGCAGACGAACCAGTAAACCCTCGTACAGTCGTACTCCCCTCCACGTGGGAAACAACTGCCGAGTCTTCCCTGCCTCCGTGTCATTCCCTTCCTAGGCCTCGCCGTCGTCCACCGCCCTGGTGCTCTCGGCGCGGCCTGGTCAACGTGGTCAACGACCGACATGCATCTGAAGTGGACTGTACGTGGAGAGGCCGACAGCTGGGTCCACGGCTGCACGCAAGGAAATGCCTCCTTATTACACGCAAAATAATGATTCCTCCACCTGACATCAGGGACCCACCGAAAGGGCCTCTGTATTTCGTGAAAAAAACGTTACCGCCGCTAACAGCTCAGACCCACCAGCTATATCTTCGCACGCAAGGAAGTGCCTCCTTATTACGCACAAAAACATGAATACTCCCCTTGCTAGCTGGGAGGCTGACTTGTGGGCCTACTAAGTTGACTGGGACGGGGGCCTTTGTCAACTTTAGTCGATATGAACAATTCTAGCTCCAGTGACCGTACGATGTCCATACAACGGCCGTAGTGCTTCTTCAACCTCTGGTCTTCTTGCTCCAGCCGCCCAAAGCAACGCCGGTCGTGCCGCATGCTCCTGCCTCCCGTGGCCGGCTGTGGTACCGCGAAGGCCTCACTGCCCCCTACTATTCCCACCGCTGGCTAGGCCCTGCGGCGACGGCAGCCTCACACCGCAGCCGAACCAGTGAACCCTCGTACTCCTCTCCGCGCGGGCTTCCACTGCCGCGTCTTCCCCGGCTCCCCGTCGTCCCCTTCCTAGGCCTCGCCGTCGTCCACCGCCCTGGTGCTCTCGGCGCGGCGTGGTCAACGTGGTCAAGGAACGACTTCCATCGGACGTGGACTGTACGTGGAGAGGCTGACAGCTGGGTCCACGGCCGCAGCAAGGAAGTGCCTCCTTATTACACGGAAAATAATGATTCCTCCACCTGACAGCTGGGACCCACCGGACGGGCCACTGTATTTCGTGAAAAAAATGTTTCCCCCTGACTACTCGAACCCACCAGCTACATCTTCGCACGCAAGGAAGTGCGTCCGGGCAAAAAAAAGATTCGCCCCCTGACTGCTGGGACCCACCAGCTGCATCTTCGCAGGCAAGGAAGTGCCTGACAGTCGGGACCCACCTGGTCGAAGCGTACGTAGCGTTGTCATTCTGGTCGCAAACGTGTACGTACATATATACTGGTGGATGTAGAGGCGCGCACGTGTCGTAGTAGAGGCACGTACGTGTCGTAGTAGAGGCGCGCACGAAGCATGTACACGTACGTACAGCGGCCAGGGTGCAAGAAAGAAAATACGGCCACGTATGTGTACATACGGGCGGGGTCTCGAACGCCTACTCGCGCATACGTATGGCCAGGGCTCGTGTACATGGTTGGGTCGGAACGGAGAAACAGCGTCGTCGTCGTGTTCATGGGGAGGCAACGGAATGCGTCGTGTTCATGGAGAGGGGTGTGGCGTACCGCAAAACAGAGGAAACGGACCTCCTACGGTCGAAACGGGGGTCCTGTTGATCGGGAGGAGTGTGGCATACCGCAAAACGGAGGAAACGGACCTCCTACGGTCAAAACGGGGGACCTGTTGATCGGGAGGGGTGTGGCGTACCGCAAAACGTAGGAAACGGACCTCCTACGGTCGAAACAGGGGTCCTGTTGATCGGGAGGGGTGTGGCGTACCGCAAAACGGAGGAAACGGACCTCCTACGGTCGAAACGGGGGTCATGTTGATCGGGAGGGGTGTGGCGTACCGCAAAACGGCCGAAACGGACCTCCTACGGTCGAAACGGGGGTCCTGTTCATCAGGAGGGGTGTGGCGTACCGCAAAACGGGACTCCACGGGATACTGTTCATCTCCTCCAGCCTCCACGGGCTACCGTCGACCTCCTCCAGCCTCCACGGGCTCCTGTTCATCCAGCCTCCACCACGCGCTACTCCACCGGCTACTGTTCAACCACCCCTCCACGGGCACCCCTCCACCATCTACTGTTCATCCAGCCCTCCACCACACCACGGGGTCCTGTTCATCCAGAGGCAACGCCACCACTCACTGTTCATCCAACCCCCCCCCCCCCGCAACACTCACTGTTCATCCCAGAAGCAGCATCGATCGACTTCAGTTAGCAGCAGTAGCGAAGGAATCGCTCGATCGGGTTCAGTTAACAGCCATCGATCGATCGCTCGGGTTCAGTAACGCGTAGCCTGCAGTGCAATCGCTCGGGTTCAGTTAGAGCGCAACGCCTCGCTCGGGTTCAGTTAGAGCCAACGCCTCGCACACACGCGCGTACGTGTACAAGAGAAACGCGCATCGCTCGGCCCATGACCTCCCACCGTAATCTGGAACTCCCCAAAATTTTCCTCGCCCTCGCTTCTACCACGGTTTTTTCCGTCATGGACGGCCCAAAGAATGTCATGCAGCTGCGTCTCCGGCCCGCCCAGGACGAAAAGCCCATTTTCTGTCATGATTTTTTGTCATAGAAGTAGGAGCCCACCACATCTATGATGATACCGGGTTTTGTCACAATTATCGTCATAGAAGTGTCTTATGTATGACAGAAATTTTTTTCGTTCGGCCCAAAATGTCACGGATGTGTCTTTTTTTTGTAGTGACTACTGCGATTGTGTTTTTGGTTCATCCGGTCAAACACCTCAGTAGAGAAAGCCAAAAACTAACTGTCATGATGCGGCAAGAGCTGGTCAGCAATTCGGCGACTTACTAAATCTTTAGCGATTTTTTTCCGTATTATATGAAGGACTGGCTTCGGTTCAGTCACGCACCTCAGGTATCCCAGTTCGGACAGCCACAATTGCACCAGGGGCTAGTTCCTAGCCCCATCATCAAACTCCTATGGCTAAGTGAAAGTGCTAAAGCCGCATAGTCTGATTTCCTGGTTCGCTACATACGTCACCTCCTTTATGGACCAAGACGTTGGGCCAAGAGTGATTACACGTTATTCCGAACACCCCCGTAGTATCTACGTGGGGGCTGAAGCCGACGACTGGCAAACTTTCAGAAATACAAACAACCGCACATGAGGAAAATATTTCAGATAAAATGACAAGTATATTACAAAGCCTTGGTTTATAATACAACGTCTGGGGCAGTTCAGATACATTCACTTGAACATAATATCCTTCGAGCATTGGCCCTCTATCAAGCGGGCACCCTCTAGGCCGTCTTCAAAATAATGCTCCAGCCTGCGGTGGTCCTTGCCTCTGGGCGGACCCTCAACTGCCACAACGACGGCCTTCATCTTTGCCCAGTGCATCTTGACACGGGCAAAGGCCATCCACGCACCTTTTATGCACACCGAGCGCTTCACAGCCTCAATGCAGGGCAAGGCATCGCCAAGCCGCTTGACTAGGCTAAAGTAGCTGCTAGGAATGGTTCTGGCCGGCCATAGCCAGACTACGATGTCCTTCATGGCCAAACCAGACATTCTATGCAGCTCCGCCAGCTGCATCATCTGGTTGTTTAGCAGCGGTGGCTGCTCCGGCGGCAGGTACTGCGACCAGAAGAGCTTCTCCGTCGTATTCCCTTCTTGGGCCTGGAAATACTGTGTGGCGTCGGCAGCACTCCTCGGGAGATCCGCAAAGGCGTCTGGAGCACTCCATAGTTGATTTAGCAAAGCATATCTTCGACCTCCAAATATACTTTGTAAAAAAAGGCTTACCAGCCACTATATGTCCAGCCTGCTTGATCTCCTCGCGAACCGCCCGGGACTCGCTCCGTGCCTCCTTTGCCTCTTGACGAGTCTTGGTGAGTTTGGCCGCTTGGGCCTTGTTACTCTCCTCCAAGGCTTCGTAGTTGTTGGCAGCATCCTGGAGCGCCTGCTCCACTTCGGTCACCCTCTCCTCATACTGGTGGCGGGTGACTGTTCAGCCTTCAAATCTGTAGCCGCTTTGTTAGCGGCCACTTGGCTCACCCGCGGCTGCTCCTTGGCTTCGGCAAGGGCACTCTTGAGGGTCTCGACCTCGGGCGCGTTTCCTACAACCATATACATAACAGCACATGAGCTTCAACTCTGAATTTGCATTACAATTCAGGATTATAAGGGATCTTCTGAAAGCATACCTTGTGCCTCATCGAACCGCTTGTTAGCGCGGTCGATCTCGTCATCAGCTAGCTTCAGCTTCCGCTCGAGTTTGGAAACTTCAGCGGCCTGTGCAGAAGCCGCTAACAATGAAGCATGTTTATCAAAATAGACAAGTATGTCATCTCCAGCGAATATTTGATCCTCTGTTCGGCCCTTCTTCAAAGAACCGAACAGAGTCTCAGGGGCTACTATCTATATCCAGGCATATATTTTCATATGAAAAAATGGCTAAGAATATTGCATCACATACCTCAAAGCCCGTTAATAGGCTGGTGAAGGCTTCGTTCAGCCCGCTTTTGGCGGACTGAACCTTTTCAACCACCGTACCCAATAGGGTATGGTGTTCATCCACGATGGAAGCACGGCGAAGTGCTTCCCTTAGAGTGTCCGGCGCCTCCGGATTGGTGGAGGTTGCCGGTGGAGTCGACACTCCCCCCTCTTTCAAAGGGGGCTGCTCACTCGATTCCGGAGCCGTGTGGGTCTCCCGAGCGGTATTCGGCTAGGGGGCAGACTGGTCAGGGCCCCCGCCTTCAGTCTCCATGGGGATTGTTCCCCCCATGTTTTCAGCAGCCGAGGCATTACCCTCTGGCGCCGTTTCAGCGGCCTTCCGCACCTCTCCCTGGCATGGAGAGGTCCTTTGGGACAACACCTCGGTGTGATCCATGGCATGTGGCGGGGAGGCTCGCAGAGGCGACTCGCTCTTCATCATCTCCGGCGCCAGAGAATTCCCCGAAGACAATGGTTGTTGGGGGAGATCACGGGCCGGACTGAAACACATAAACGATATGTTATCCTACAATTTGTAAAAGGCCAGATATATGTACAGTATCTTCGAATACTCACGATTCGGCCAGCGGCTTCACCCTGGGGCACCACTGGGGTATGGCTTCGGTATCTGAATCTGGGCCATCCGAAAGGGATAATTTCCCCCTTTTGGACGCCTTCGCCTCTGGATCTGCGGAGGCCGCCCTTTTCTTCTTCCTTCCCTTAGGGGGAGAATCGCCTTCTTCTTCCTCCTCCTCCTCATCTTCATCTCCCTCGTGGGAGGAGTGAGTCTCGGTCTCTTCGGACATTGCATCCGAAGTACCTTTACGGCGGAGGCCACTTCTGGCCTCCTTACCCTTCTTCTTGGCCTTCTTCTCCGGCGCCTGGTACGGTGCCGGGACCAGCATCCTCGTTAGTAGAGGGATGGCTGGGTCTTCGGGTAGCGGAGCCGGACACCGGATCCGCTCCGCCTTCTTTGTCCAGCCCTGAGAGAAGAATGGAAAGCTTAGCATACCCCTTGGATTTACAAGTTGGAGTTATGTTCGGAAATCAGAAAACTTACTGGAGTGGCCAGACGAGCGCAGTCGAGGCCAATGTCTTCGGTTGTCATCGGCCCGACTTCTGGGCTTTAAAAAGCAGCTTACAGATGTCTTCGTGCATCATGCCGAAGAATCGCTGCAGGGTCCGGGGGGCGGCCGGATCGAACTCCCACATGTAGAGAGGCCAGCGCTGGCAGGGGAGAATCCGGTGAAAAAGCATCACCTGGATCACATCAGCAAGACTGGTGTTCTTCTCTATCATGTCCTTGATGCACTTCTACAGCGTCATCACCTCATCGGACGATGACCAATCCAGGCCCTTGTTGATCCATGAGGCGAGCCGCATGGGAGGACCGGATTTAAACTTAGGAGCGGCGGCCCATGTGGCATTGCGAGGTTCCGTGATATAGAACCACTCCTGTTGCCATCCCTTCACGGTCTCCACAAAGGCCCCCTTGGGCCAGGTGACGTTGGGGAGCTTGCTCACCATGGCGCCGCCGCATTCCGCATGTTGCCCGTCGACCTCTTTCGGCTTCACATTGAAGACCTTAAGCCATAGGCCGAAGTGGGGGGAAATGCGGAGGAGGGCCTCGCACACGACAATGAACGCCGAGATGTGGAGAAAGGAATTTGGGGCTAGATCATGGAAATCTAGCCTGTAATAGAACATGAGGCCACAGGCGAAAGGGTGGAGAGGAAACCCTAGTCCGTGGAGGAAGTGGGGGATAAACACCACCCTCTCTTTGGGCCCTGCAGTGGGGATGATCAGATTTTTGACAGGGAGCCGATGCGCGATGTCCGCGGC
This sequence comes from Triticum aestivum, assembly GCF_018294505.1. Taxonomy (NCBI): domain Eukaryota; kingdom Viridiplantae; phylum Streptophyta; class Magnoliopsida; order Poales; family Poaceae; genus Triticum; species Triticum aestivum. The sequence continues at coordinate 257,171,237 of NC_057808.1, read as the reverse complement.
CAAGTATCCCGCTTCCCGGAGTTCCTTGACGTTCCTCTCCGTGACAGAGGAAACCATCCACTTGCCCTGCGAGCCGGATCCGGACATGGATGGAGTGGTTGGTGGGGATGGAGAAGATTGAGACTTGGGTGCTGGAGCTCGAGGATGGGAGGGCTGAGGAGGAAGAAGGCGTGGGGTAAAAAGATGGGTCCTTATCCTCTTATAAAGGAAGTGGATATCAAACGCCCCCTCGCAAGCCTTAAAACTCACCTATTCCCAAGGGGTCGTGCGAACGGCATGGTTGGGTTACCCAAACCCGTATTGATGAGAATCCCGCAATAAGGGGACACGATCCCTGCTTCGACAAGACGTGTCAATGGAGGCCGCGCCTCAAAACACGAAGCGGGAGGCCAAAAAATGTTTCGAAATAATAATAAAGCCAGACGTAACGTCACGCCGAAAAAGCTGTCAGTGGACATGACTTATTTTGTTCAAGTATTTTGCCTTTGTGGTTTAGGGTTGTAACTGTTATACAGAGTCGGATATAGTTCTCTTGTTCAACTGCTTCGGAGTACTTGGAGGAGGAACCCGCCTTGCAATGCCGAAGACAATCTGCGCGCCGGATACATCGTCATTGAAGCCTGGTTCAGGGGCTACTGAGGGAGTTCTAGTTCATGGGGTCCCCGAGGAGCCGGCCTAAGTTGCATGGGCCGGACTGATGGGCCGTGAAGATACAAGACAGAAGGCCTTCCCCCGTGTCCGTATGGGACTCTCCTTTGCGTGGACGGCAATCTTGGCATCCAGATGTGTAGTTTCCTTTCTCTGTAAACTAACTATGTACAACCCTAGGCCCCTCCGGTGTCTATATAAACCGGAGGGTTTAGTCCGTAGAGGCTAACACAAGTCACATAGGCTAGACATCTAGGGTTTAGCCATTACGATCTCGAGGTAGATCAACTCTTGTAACCCCTATACTCATCTAAGTCAATCAAGCAGGAAGTAGGGTATTACCTCCATTAAGAGGGCCCGAACCTGGGAAACATCATGTCCCCTGCCTCCTGTTACCTTTGATCCTCAGACACGCAGTTCGGGACACCCTACCCGAGATCGTCCGGTTTTGACACCGATAGTCGGCAAAACCGCCGGTCATGTCGAACACCGACTAGAAGGCGGAGGTTCAGCGCCGGGAGGCTGTCACCACCGACCAGCGGAACAGGCTCAACCCCAAGAGGGCTCAGGACACGGCCGCGTTGGCGGCGGCGGAGTAGGTAGAGGCGTCTCGCGCGGTGGAGCAGGCAGAGGTGTCTCACGCGGGGATGATGAATCCACCCGGCGGCCATGGCCCGCAAGACTGGAGCCAGCAGAGCGTTGGATCACAGGCCAGCTTCTTGTCGTCGGCACAGCCCTGGGGATGCCCGTGAGGGAGTCCTAGTTCATGGGGTCCTCGGGGAGCCGGCCTATGTTGCATGGGCCGGACTGATGGGCCGTGAAGATACAAGACAGAAGGCCTTCCGCCGTGTCCGGATGGGACTCTCCTTTGCGTGGAGGGCAAGCTTGGCATCCGGATGTGTAGTTTCCTTTCTCTATAAATCGACTCTGTACAACCCTAGGCCCCTCCGGCGTCTATATAAACCAGAGGGTTTAGTCCGTAGAGGCTAACATAAGCCACATAGGCTAGACATCTATGGTTTAGCCACTACGATCTCGAGGTAGATCAACTCTTGTAACCTCTATACTCATCTAAGTCAATCAAGCAGGAAGTAGGGTATTATATCCATTAAGAGGGCCCGAACCTGGGTAAACATCATGTCCCCTACCTCCTGTTACCTTCGATCCTCAGACGCATAGTTTGGGACCCCCTACCCAAGAACGACCGGCTTTGACACCAACATTGGTGCTTTCATTGAGAGTTCCATTCACTACTGCAGGATGCTACTAACGCGACACTACGATCAGAGACCCTTTCACGAAACTGTGTGTGATGCATCAATCACAAACGGGGATGTAAAAAACTGTCAAAAAAGGTGCAAAACGTTTGCAATGGAGGATGCATCAAACACAGTTCAGATTTTAGTTGCGTGTGCGATCCAAGGCATACGGTTCGGTCCAATGAACTATTTGCGATGAGGCGGAACAAAAGAAATGGGCAACCTGATAAAGGCGTGTGCGATATAGAGCATATGGTTCACTCGGATGAACCATTTGTGATTAGGAAACACAAAAGAAACGGGCAACCAGATGAAGGTGTGTGCGATATACAGCATACGGTTCACTCGGATGAACTGTTTGTGATTAGGTAACACAAAAGAAACGGTCAGCCAGATCAAGGTGTGCGTGATTGAGGGCATACGCTTCAGAAGGATTAACTGTTTGCGATTAGGCAACATAACAGAAATGGGTAAGCCAGATCAAAGTGTGTGCGATTGATGGCATACACTTCACATGGATGAACTGTTTGTGATTAGCCACAACAAACTGAAACAGTTAGATAGATCAACGTGTGTGCGCTAGACGGGCACACCCATTCTAATTAAAAGAAGCGTGCGCGATGGTAATACCGAGCGCGCATGGTTGTTGGAACAAGACGTGTGCTGACATTGCCTATTGCGGTGCACCCTATGGTGCAAACGCCACGTAAGTGCCGAGAAGGCGTACGTGACCACGTTATGCCTTTCGGGAATAGTGCCGCACTTATAACCGTCAGTAAAGTTTGAGCATGCGTCCCGTCACGATTTTTTTAGAAGAACAGGGAGGCCGCGTCCCGTCACATTCCAAATTGCAAACCTGTTCACACTGATCAAAACCTAAACGGTTTCCCACTTAGGAGCGCATTACTACGCGGTTATAAATACTACTACTCCAAGATGACTGCACATTCCTCCTCAACTCCTCATCCACAAAAAGTCAAAAACAAACAAGTCATTCATCATCGTTCCCTTGCGTCCGCCATGGACAGCGTGAGTTCTGGGTCGAGAGATTGCCACCAGGGAGAGGCGAGCCTGGAAGCGGGAGCACGAGAGATGTCCCGCCTCATAGCGAAAGCACCCAACATGTCCTGCCGCACGGCCGTAGCAGCAGAGAGGTCCCGCCGCGCCACCGAAGCAGCACGGAGGACCCGCCGCGCTATCGATGCAGCAGACTGGTTCGGCCGCGCTGCAGAAGCAGAAGAGATGTCCCGCCGCGCCACGAATACAGCAGAGATGTCCTCCCGCGCCGCGGCGGCCTGGGAAAATGCCTCGTGGGCAGGCGAGGACTCTTACAGGCGCATGCGTGCCCTCGTCCTTAGGCAGATGGATCAGATCTCCAGGTGGGAGAGGTTGCAGGATGACCTGAAAGCCTCGTTTGAACAGTCTACCGACATCATCCAGCAACTAAATGAGAGCAATGCGAAGCTCCGGGCCGAGCGCGACCTGCTAAGGGCGAAGATCGTCGGAAGTGCGGAGCAGCAGGAGCAGACCACTACCTTGTTGAAGAGGACCGGCGTCATCGTTGAGAAACTTATGGACGAGAATGCCATGCTGCGCATCGAGCGTAGAAGGCTGTTGGAGGAATCCGTGGATGCTCTCAAGCAGCATCTTGAGGACAAGAAAGAGCTCGTCGTCGCTCGCCGCGGAGACTAGTTCCCACTGCCTGCAGCAACGCATCAAGAAAGTAGAGATCAGCGAGCCAGATCGTTTTCTTCCTTCTTCTTTTGCCCTTGTGTATTTCGGGCATTGCTGCATGTGGCTTTTTTAAATTATGCTTCTAAATATGCAAGACAATTATTACCCACTGTCATCGTCCTTATATTCATCATGCTTGCTATAAGTCATAGTCGATGCTATATAGGTCTGTCGGATCTTACATCAAGATCCATGCAATACTTTCTTTTCAGATTTTCATTTTTCTCTCTTAAATCTCAGTCTAGTGAGACATATAGCCAAGCCGTAGAATAGGTGCTCGGGCGCCATTAATGGAGACGTTTGCAGGGAGGTGCGCGGCGGGTAGCGGTCAAAGGGCTCTCCTCCCGATGAGCACGCAGGGGTCTGATCGCACGCCTCCCGTACTCAAATAGCTACCCCGCACAGAACCTCCTAGCCAATAAAAAAAGGGGACGCGTGGCCGCACATAATTGGTAAGTTGAACGCCCATGGTTTCAATAATACTTGTGTTTCCGATTTTTAACGTGACGGCACTTGTTCCAAAATGACTTTGTTGATTGTTAATGTGTGCGCCTTTGCAAATCGGACAGAAAAATTACCACAGCATGTTGGTGCCATGTCATGAGACCATGCCAAGTTTTATGATTTTCAGGCGTGTTTTAGAATTATAGGAATTAAAAAACCAAGTTTCTTAATTTTTCCGGCTGAGCCACAATGCCCAGATGTTTGAATTTTACTCCCATCTCTTGCATGGGACCTAGACATTCACCCAAGGACACACATGTGATTTTTCAAACAACTTTGATGCACTGGAGCATGTGCTTGTAGTTCAAATTTGAATTATGCACATTAAATGCACAGAAACTCAATTAATGTATAAAAAGGCGAAACGAGCCCGGAATAATTCAAAATTTTAGCACGGTACTTCTATTTGGTCTAATCTGGCTGTGTAAAAAAATTAAGGCGGGAGAAGGCAGTGTACGTATGTCGTTTCGCACATGGAGGTGACACGTTCCCTCTCAGAACCACGAGCCTTCTTGAGGGAAGCTCCGGTTTGCAACAAGCTTACACCAAAGCTTGTCCCAATTCGGCCAAAAAAATTATCGCAGCATGTTCGTGCCATGTCATGACACCATGCCAAGTTTCATGATTTTCAGGCATGTTTTGGAATTACATGAATTAAAAAACCAATTTTCTCAATCTTTCCGGCCGAGCCACGACGCCCAGATATGTGAATTTCACTCCAATCTCTTGCATGGGACCGATAAATTCACCCAAGGACACACATGTGATTTTTCAAACAATTTTGGTGCACTGAAGCCTGTGTTTGTAGTTCAAATTTGAATTATGCACATTAAATGCCCAGAAATTCAATTAATGTATAAAAAAGGCGAAACGAGCCCGGAATAATTCCAAAATTTAGCACGGTACTTCTATTTGGTCTAATCTGGCTGTGCAAAAAACTTAAGGCGGGAGAAGGCAGTGTACGTATGTCGTTTCGCACACGGAGGTGACATGTTCCCTCTCGGAACCACGAGCCTTCTTGAGGGAAGCTCCGGTTTGCAAGAAGCTTAGACCAAAGCTTGTTCCAATTCGTCCAAAAAAATTACCGCAGCATGTTGGTGCCATGTCATGAGATCATGCCAAGTTTCATGATTTTCAGGCGTGTTTTGGAATTACAGGAATTAAAAAACCAAGTTTCTCAATCTTTCCGGCCGAGCCACGACGCCCAGATGTTTGAATTTCACTCCCATCTCTTGCATGGGACCTAGAAATCTCTACTCCTAATGTCTCAGTTGGTAGTCTCCGTTCCGGGTTTATTTTCGTCCCACTATTTTCGTCCCGACATTTTCGTCCGTTTTTTTTCGCTGTTTTTTTTTCGTCGGTTTTCTCGTCCCTTCCCAGCACGTAGCAAAAAAACAGCCAGCGAGGCTCCCCTCGATCTATGTATTCTATCCTACGATCTCTCAAAGACGCCCCAGCCCCCAATACGAGCCGCCGCCGAGATCTAAGACGAGCCGCCGCCGAGATACGAGTCGATCCGCCGCCCCCGAGGACCAAGTGGAGCCGCCGCCGGCGCTGGCCAGGCTCCCCACGATGTGCACGCCGGGGCGCCGCTCTTGCTCCCGCAGCCGAGGATAGCAGCAGCGGCAGAGCCCCGCCACCGGCGAGCTCTCTCTGGCGGAGGAGGGCGGGGGCGAGCTCGCCGTCTCCCTCGCGCTCAACAATCTCCTCTCCCACGCCGTCGCCCGCTTCACGGCCTACTTCAGCCTCTTGCCGCCATGCCTCCATTGCTCCCGCATCGACCGGCTCTTCGGCGCAGAGGACGTCCATCAAGCGGCGGGCGAGATCTCCGGGATGGGCCACTGCCTCCACCATCACCGCCTCTTTGTTGTCGCCGCCGCCGACATGTGCGAGGGATGCCTCTCTTCTTCAAAGAACGAGATGAATGAAGGATGCAGAGGAGACAGGCTCCATGGCGTGTTCCTGTTGTAATGCTCTCGACCTCTCGTACAGGTACACGTTTCTTCTTCACGCGAGTTTGAGAACACACATACTACCGCGAGCCGGAGATCAATCCACCCAGTTATGGATCCATCAGGTACAAGCCACTAGCCACCAGGTAATAGAGATTTCCCCTGTGATTTAGTTGGATTGGGGGAGGCTAGAGAGGCTTGCTTGTTGTTGTGTTTTCTGCGTGAGAGAGCAGAGAGAACTGAGAGATCACATGGATCCAGTGTACAGATGAGCTTTTGGTGTGGGGGTGGTGGTGGTGGTGGTGGAGGTAGCAGGGAGAGGATGGTCACTAGATGGAAGAGTGCAGGGAATGTTGCTCGCTACTGCTACTGCGTGTGCTATTGTGTTATTTTGTAATATTTCTGAACTGTTAGCGATATTGCCGCAGTAAGATGAGCTTATTTTGTAATATATGGTCTTTTCTAGTGCATTGCAAAACTAACTAATAGTTTGTGATCTGACACCCTGGTAACCTCATGATTGGGTGGTGCATGCAGGGCACACCTCCGAGCTAGCCGATGCTTAGTATACCATTGTTCTGCTGCATCCGGTGCGACCTCAAAGAATACCTTCGTCTAGCTGACTGTTGAGCACCTTAGGGACGACGAGGTGCAGTGCCTGGGGTGTAAGCAGTTCAACTACACGATGAAGTGAGTGAAGGGGTTAAGACGGTTGCGTTGTGCGTGCGCTGCTTGCTTGCTGGTGAGTGTTGCCTCTGTGACTAGGTGTTCTTTGTTGTCTATGCCCTCTGTAGTTTAAGGTGTTTGTTCTTTTATGCAATGCTCGCTCGCCCAAAGTATGTATGATCTTTACCATAGTACATTAGCTAGCTATAGGAGATGACATCTTTGTGCTTTTCTTCTTCGTGAACACGCATATGGATGTTTGTGCATTGGAACGGCATGTCTTTCGGATCAACTGCTCCCTGCTCCGACTTCGCCTTTTAATTTGACTGAATATCTACTTACGCTCTCCAAGATTGTTCCTGTGAGTTTCTTTAAAACCTATTTGTGCACCCAGCTAGATCATACAGTTGTTATTGTATGGAGTTTTTTATTGGGTCTGTTTATCTCAGGGCTCTAACGCGCCGATTTCGTTTAGACAATTTTTAGAGCCAGTATTTACTCCAGGGAATACTCTTTATATTGTTCAATCTCGGTGTAGGTCTAATTTCTCGGAAACAGTTTCAGTCAATGTTGGGCAGAAACCTCTTAAACTCATTAAGTAGCGTTCTTCCTTTGTTGAAATCTCATTTCATTGACGATGTATTGCGCTGCGTGTTGGTTAAGATGAAGCAAGGAGAAAACCATTGACGATGTATTGTGATGCATGTTTCAGTCAACTTGTTGGACAACTGTACACGTATGTGTTTTTTCAAGCCCACTGATTTCAGCCTCTCCGTCTCCTTCAAGCCGGTGAGTAATTAATTGGTTAACTGGACATACTATTTGAGAAGGGACAAGGGAAGAAACCTCAACTATTTCCCTTAGTTCATGTTGTCTCTACAATTTACAATTGTATATGTAGTGCTACCTGAATTAAATTCTGGCAACTAAGCTCATGCAGTGCTTAAGACTAAATGGGATATAATGGAAATGCAGATGAGAAGTTCAGGTATATTCCTGGGAGTGCCTAATATGTGGCTCCAGAGGTGCTGAAGCGGAGATATGGAGCCGATAATTGCATATGGAGTGCTGGAGTTATACTCTACATTCTGCTGTCTGGCATTCCTCCTTTTTGGGCAGCAGGGCAGGTGCGTTCTCTGGCTGGTTACGTCAATCAATTTTGGGGCTGTGATGATTGCAAAGACTGGAAGGTGAATATAGTTATCCTACAGGAACCCTCCCTTGGTTTTAATTACCTGAGAATGAGGAAGGTCTATTTGATGTTGTTCTTCAAGGTTCTATTCATTTCTCATTTGATCCCTGGCCATCAATTTCTAACGGGGATAAAGAATTACTCCCTCCGTTCCTAAATATAAGACCTTTTAAATATTTTAATATTGACTACATACGAAGCAAAATGAATGAATCTACACAATAAAAATGTCTATATACATCCATATGTAGTCCCTATTGAATTATCTAAAATAGCTTATATTTAGAAACGGAGGGAGTACAACAAACGGGAGAATCAGACATAACTCTGTTATGTGAGTAGAGAACGTGAGTGCATATGCTTATTGGGGTCGGTCAACATGGTTCAGTTGGCATAACAAGATCCAACGGACACAACTTTTCATGAATTGAATTGATTGAATGCCCTGAGTAAGTTCTCGATAGAATTACCTCTTCTTACAAGGATGAGAAACTTAAGTGTTTTTCATTTATTTTGTGCAGATCCTCCTGTGAAGCATAAATTTCATTGTATCCAAGGAGATATCTAATGCTGAAAACATGAGACTCAAAATGTATAGAGTCGGAGACACTGCTAAACTGTCATTTATGGGTGTCTACCAAATTCACTATCAACCATTGTTGTAGGACCGACGGTATGTTAAAATTTATTTTGGTTTTATTAGTCCATGTAGAGATGCTATGCTCAGCTATTGATTTGACACTTGTGATATCCAATTACACTCCTGTGGCTTGTATGTTGCTCGAAGATGCTCACAAGTCTGGTTGGGAACGTTAACCTTTCTCTTAGGGACCATTATTTAAAACAGTACTCTGTCTACTACTCCCTCCCATGATATAGCTTAAAAATGTTCTTATATTATGGGTGTTGGGGAATGTAGTAATTTCAAAAAAATTCCTACTCGCACACGCAAGATCATGGTGATGCATAGCAACGAGAGGGGAGAGTGTTGTCCACGTATCCTCGTAGACCGAAAGCAGAAGCGTTAACACAACGCGGTTGATGTAGTCGTACGTCTTCACGATCCGACCGATCAAGTACCGAACGCACGGCACCTCCGAGTTCAGCACACGTTCAGCTCGATGACGTCCCTCGAACTCCGATCCAGCTGAGTGTCAAGGGAGAGTTTCGTCAGCACGACGCGTGGTGACGATGATGATGTTCTACCGACGCAGGGCTTTGCCTAAGCACCGCTACGATATTATCGAGGTGTAATATGGTGGAGGGGGGCACCGCACACGGCTAAAAGATCGTTGATCAATTATGTGTTTATGGGGTGCCCCCCTGCCCCCGTATACAAAGGATGGAGGAGGGGAGGCCGGCCAGCCCTTAGGGCGCGCCAAAAGTGTGGAGTCCTACTAGGACTCCCTAGTCCTAGTAGGATTCCTCCTCCCACATGGAATAGGAAAAAGGGAAGGGAAAAGGAGAAGGAAAGAAGGGGGCGCCCCCTTCCCTAGTCCAATTCGGACCAGACCATGGGGGGGGGTGCGGCCACCTTTTGAGGCCTTTCTCTCCTTTCCCGTATGGCCCATTAAGGCCCAATACGAATTCCCGTAACTCTCCGGTACTCCGAAAAATACCCGAATCACTCGGAACCTTTCCGATGTCCGAATATAGTCGTCCAATATATCGATCTTTACGTCTCGACCATTTCGAGACTCCTCGTCATGTCCCCGATCTCATCCGGGACTCCGAACTCCTTCGGTACATCAAAACACATAAACTCATAATACAACCGTCATCGTAACGTTAAGCGTGCGGACCCTACGGGTTCGAGAACTATGTAGACATGACCGAGACACCTCTCCGGTCAATAACCAATAGCGGAACCTGGATGCTCATATTGGCTCCCACATATTCTACGAAGATCTTTATCGGTCAGACCGCATAACAACATACGTTGTTCCCTTTGTCATCGGTATGTTACTTGCCCGAGATTCGATCGTCCATATCTCAATACCTAGTTCAATCTCGTTACCGGCAAGTCTCTTTACTCGTTCCGTAATACATCATCCCGCAACTAGCTCATTAGTTGCAATGCTTGCAAGGCTTATAGTGATGTGCATTACCGAGTGGGCCCAGAGATACCTCTCCGACAATCGGAGTGACAAATCCTAATCTTGAAATACGCCAACCCAACAAGTACCTTCGGAGACACCTGTAGAGCACCTTTATAATTACCCAGTTACGTTGTGACATTTGGTAGCACACAAAGTGTTCCTCCGGTAAACGGGAGTTGCATAATCTCATAGTCATAGGAACATGTATAAGTCATGAAGAAAGCAATAGCAACATACTAAACGATCAAGTGCTAAGCTAACGGAATGGGTCAAGTCAATCACATCATTCTCCTAATGATGTGATCCCGTTAATCAAATGACAACTCATGTCTATGGCTAGGAAACATAACCATCTTTGATCAACGAGCTAGTCAAGTAGAGGCATACTAGTGACACTTCTGTTTGTCTATGTATTCACACATGTATGAAGTTTCCAGTTAATACAATTCTAGCATGAATAATAAACATTTATCATGATATAAGGAAATAAATAATAACTTTATTATTGCCTCTAGGGCATATTTCCTTCGGTCTCCCACTTGCACTAGAGTCAATAATCTAGTTCACATCGCCATGTGATTTAACATCAATAATTCACATCACCATGTGATTAACACCCATAGTTCACATCGTCATGTGACAAACACCCAAAGGGTTTACTAGAGTCAGTAATCTAGTTCACATCGCTATGTGATTAACACCCAAAGATACTAAGGTGTGATCATGTTTTGCTTGTGAGATAATTTTAGTCAACGGGTCTGTCACATTCAGATCCGTAAGTATTTTGCAAATTTCTATGTCTACAATGCTCTGCACGGAGCTACTCTAGCTAATTGCTCCCATTTTCAATATGTACATAGACCGAGACTTAGAGTCATCTAGATTAGTGTCAAAACTTGCATCGACGTAACCCTTTACGACGAACCTTTTGTCACTTCCATAATCGAGAAACATATCCTTATTCCACTAAGGATAATTTTGACCGTTGTCCAGTGATCTACTCCTAGATCACTATTGTACTCCCTTGCCAAAATCAGTGTAGGGTATACAATAGATCTGGTACACAGCATGGCATACTTTATAGAACCTATGGCCAAGGCATAGGGAATGACTTTCATTCTCTTTCTATCTTCTGCCGTGGTCGGGCTTTGAGTCTTACTCAATTTCACACCTTGTAACACAGGCAAGAAACTCTTTCTTTGACTATTCCATTTTGAACTACTTCAAAATCTTGTTAAGGTATGTACTCATTGAAAAAACTTATCAACCATCTTGATCTATCTCTATAGATCTTGATGCTCAATATGTAAGCAGCTTCACCGAGGTCTTTCTTTGAAAAACTCCTTTCAAACACTCCTTTATGCTTTGCAGAATAATTCTACATTATTTCCGATCAACAATATGTCATTCACATATACTTATCAGAAATGCTGTAGTGTTCCCACTCACTTTCTTGTAAATACAGGCTTCACCGCAAGTCTGTATAAAACTATATGCTTTGATCAACTTATCAAAGCGTATATTCCAACTCCGAGATGCTTGCACCAGTCCATAGATGGATCGCTGGAGTTTGCATATTTTGTTAGCACCTTTAGGATTGACAATACCTTCTGGTTGCATCATATACAACTCTTCTTTAATGAATCCATTAAGGAATGCAGCTTTGTTTATGCATTTGCCAGATTTCATAAAATGCGGCAATTGCTAACATGATTCGGACAGACTTAAGCATCGCTGCGAGTGAGAAAATCTCATCGTATTCAACACTTTGAACTTTCTCAAAAACCTTTTTCCGACAAGTCTAGCTTTGTGGATAGTAACACTACTATCAGCGTCCGTCTTCCTCTTGAAGATCCATTTTTTATGGCTCGCCGATCATTGGGCAAGTCAATCAAAGTCCATACTTTGTTCTCATACATGGATCCCATCTCAGATTTCATGGCCTCAAGCCATTTTGCGGAATCTGGGCTCACCATCGCTTCTTCATAGTTCGTAGGTTCGTCATGGTCTAGTAACATAACCTCCAGAACAGGATTACCGTACCACTCTGGTGCGGATCTTACTCTGGTTGACCTACGAGGTTCAGTAACAACTTGATCTGAAGTTTCATGATCATCATCATTAACTTCCTCACTAATTGGTGTAGGTGTCACAGGAACTGGTTTTCTGTGATGAACTACTTTCCGATAAGCGATGAGGTACAGTTACCTCATCAAGTTCTACTTTCCTCCCACTCACTTCTTTCGAGAGAAACTCCTTCTCTAGAAAGGATCCATTCTTAGCAACGAATGTCTTGCCTTCGGATCTGTGATAGAAGGTGTACCCAACTGTCTCCTTTGGGTATCCTATGAAGGCACATTTTTCCGATTTGGGTTTGAGCTTATCAGGACGAAACCTTTTCACATAAGCATCGCAACCCCAAACTTTCAGAAATGACAACTTTGGTTTCTTGCCAAACCACAGTTCATAAGATGTCGTCTCAATGGATTTAGATGGTGCCCTTTTTTACGTGAATGCAGCTATCTCTAATGCATAACCCCAAAACTATAGTGGTAAATCGGTAAGAAACATCATAGATTGCACTATATCCAATAAAGTACGGTTATGACGTTCGGACACACCATTATGCTGTGGTGTTCCAGGTGGCACGAATTTGTGAAACTATTCCACATTGTTTTAATTGAAGACCAAACTCGTAACTCAAATATTTGTCTCCGCGATCTGATCGTAGAAACCTTATTTTCTTGTCACGATGATTTTCCACTTCACTCTGAAATTCTTTGAACTTTTCAAATGTTTCAGACTTATGTTTCATCAAGTAGATATATCCATATCTGCTCAAATCATCTGTGAAGGTGAGAAAATAACGATATCCGCCACGAGCCTCAATATTCATCGGACCACATACATCTGTATGTATGATTTCTAACAAATCTGTTGCTCTCTCCCTAGTTCCGGAGAACGGCGTTTTAGTCATCTTGCCCATGAGGCACGGTTCCAAAGCATCAAGTGATTCATAATCAAGTGATTCCAAAATCCCATCAGTATGGAGTTTATTCATGCGCTTTACACCAATATGACCTAAACGGCAGTGCCACAAATAAGTTGCACTATCATTATTAACTTTGCATTTTTTGGCTTCAATATTATGAATATGTGTATCACTACGATCGAGATCCAACAAACCATTTTTGTTGGGTGTGTAACCATATAAGGTTTTATTCATGTAAACAGAACAACAATTATTCTCTAACTTAAATGAATAACCGTATTGCAATAAACATGATCAAATCATATTCATGCTCAATGCAAACACCAAATAACATTTATTTAGGTTCAACACTAATCCCAAAAGTATAGGGAGTGTGCGATGATGATCATATCAATCTTGGAACCACTTCCAATACACATCGTCACTTCATCCTTAACTAGTTTCTGTTCATTATGCAACTCCAGTTTTGAGTTACTACTCTTTAGCAACTGAACCAGTACCTAATACCGAGGGGTTGCTACGAACACTAGTAAAATACACATCAATAATCTGTATATCAAATATACCTTTGTTCACTTTGCCATCCTTCTTATCCACCAAATACTTGGGGTAGTTCTGCTTCCAGTGACCAGTCCCTTTTGTAGTAGAAGCACTTAGTCTCAGGCTTAGGACCAGACTCAGGCTTCTTCACTTGAGCAGCAACTTGCTTTCCGTTCTTCTTGAAGTTCCCCTTCTTCCCTTTGCCCTTTTCTTGAAACTAGTGGTCTCGTCAACCATCAACACTTGATGTTTTTCTTGATTTCTACCTTCGTCGATTCAGCATCATGAAGACCTCGGGAATTACTTTCGTCATCCCTTGCATACTATAGTTCATCACGAAGTTCTACTAACTTGGTGATGGTGACTAGAGAATTCTGTCAATCACTATTTTATCTGGAAGATTAACTCCCACTTGATTCAAGCGATTGTAGTACCCAGACAATCTGACCACATGCTCACTGCTTGAGCTATTCTCCTCTATCTTTTAGCTATAGAACTTGTTGGAGACTTCATATCTCTCAACTCGGGTATTTGTTTGAAATATTAACTTCAACTCCTGGAACATCTCATATGGTCCATGACGTTCAAAACGTCTTTGAAGTCCCGATTCTAAGCCGTTAAGCATGGTGCACTAAACTATCAAGTAGTCATCATATTGAGCTAGCCAAACGTTCATAACATCTGCATCTGCTCCTGCAATAGGTCTGTCACCTAGCGGTGCATCAAGGACATAATTCTTCTGTGCAGCAATGAGGATAATCCTCAGATCACGGATCCAATCCGCATCATTGCTACTAACTTCTTTCAACATAATTTTTCTCCAGGAACATATCAAAATAAACATAGGGAAGCACCAATGCGAGCTATTGATCTATAACATAATTTGCAAAATACTATCAGGACTAAGTTCATGATAAATTCATGTTCAATTAATCATATTACTTAAGAACTCCCACTTAGATAGACATCCCTCTAATCCTCTAAGTGATCACGTGATCCATATCAACTAAACCATGTCCGATCATCACGTGAGATGGAGTAGTTTCAACGGTGAACATCACTATGTTGATCATATCTACTATATGATTCACGCTCGACCTTTCGGTCTCCGTGTTCCGAGGCCATATCTGTTATATGCTAGGCTCGTCAAGCTTAACCTGAGTATTCCGCGTGTGCAACTGTTTTGCACCCGTTGTATTTGAACATAGAGCCTATCACACCCGATCATCACGTGGTGTCTCAGCACGAAGAACTTTCGCAACGGTGCATACTCAGGGAGAACACTTATACCTTGATAATTTAGTGAGAGATCATCTTATAATGCTACCGTCAATCAAAGCAAGATAAGATGCATAAAAGATAAACATCACATGCAATCAATATAAGTGATATGATATGGCCATCATCATCTTATGCTTGTGATCTCCATCTCCGAAGCACCGTCATGATCACCATTGTCACCGGCGCGACACCTTGATCTCCATCGTAGCATCGTTGTCGTCTCGCCAATCTTATGCTTCTACGACTATCGCTACCGCTTAGTGATAAAGTAAAGCATTACAGGGCGATTGCATTGCATACAATAAAGCGACAACCATATGGCTCCTGCCAGTTGCCGATAACTCGGTTACAAAACATGATCATCTCATACAATAAAATTTAGCATCATGTCCTGACCATATCACATCACAACATGCCCTGCAAAAACAAGTTAGACGTCCTCTACTTTGTTGTTGCAAGTTTTACATGGCTGCTACGGGCTTAGCAAGAACCGTTCTTACCTA
The DNA here is from genome assembly GCF_018294505.1 of Triticum aestivum. Classification (NCBI taxonomy): domain Eukaryota; kingdom Viridiplantae; phylum Streptophyta; class Magnoliopsida; order Poales; family Poaceae; genus Triticum; species Triticum aestivum. The sequence continues at coordinate 257,155,867 of NC_057808.1, read as the reverse complement.
CGCATCAAAACCACAATGATAGTTTGTCAAGTTGGTACTGTTTTAACCTTCGCAAGGACCGGGCGTAGCCACACTCGGTTCAACTAAAGTGAGAGAGACAGACACCCACCGGTCACCTTTAAGCAACGAGTGCTCGTAACGGTGAAACCAGTCTCGCGTAAGCGTACGCGTAATGTCGGTCCGGGCCGCTTCATCTCACAATACCGCTGAACCAAAGTATGACATGCTGGTAAGCGGTATGACTTATATCGCCCACAACTCACTTGTGTTCTACTCGTGCATATGACATCTACGCATAAACCAGGCTCGGATGCCACTGTTGGGGAACGTAGTAATTTCAAAAAAATTCCTACGCACACGCAAGATCATGGTGATGCATAGCAACGAGAGGGGAGAGTGTTGTCCACGTACCCTCGTAGACCGAAAGCGGAAGCGTTAACACAACGCGGTTGATGTAGTCGTACGTCTTCACGATCCGACCGATCAATTACCGAACGCACGACACCTCCGAATTCAGCACACGTTCAGCTCGATGACATCCCTCGAACTCTGATCCAGCCGAGTGTTGAGGGAGAGTTTCGTCAGCACGACGCGTGGTGACGATGATGATGTTCTACCGACGCAGGGCTTCGCCTAAGCACCGCTACGATATTATCGAGGTGTAATATGGTGGAGGGGGGCACCGCACACGGCTAAAAGATCGTTGATCAATTGTGTGTTTATGGGGTGCCCCCTGCCCCCGTATACAAAGGATGGAGGGGGGAGGCCGGCCAGCCCTTAGGGCGCGCCAAAAGTGTGGAGTCCTAATAGGACTCCCTAGTCCTAGTAGGATTCCTCCTCCCACATGGAATAGGAAAAAGGGAAGGGAAAAGGAGAAGGAAAGAAGGGGGCGCCCCCCTTCCCTAGTCCAATTCGGACCAGACCATGGGGGGGTGCGGCCACCTTTTCAGGCCTTTCTCTCCTTTCCCGTATGGCCCATTAAGGCCCAATACGAATTCCCGTAACTCTCCGGTACTCCGAAAAATACCCGAATCACTCGGAACCTTTCCGATGTCCGAATATAGTCGTCCAATATATCGATCTTTACGTCTCGACCATTTCGAGACTCCTCGTCATGTCCCCGATCTCATCCGGGACTCCGAACTCCTTCGGTACATCAAAACACATAAACTCATAATATAACCGTCATCTAACTTTAAGCGTGCGGACCCTATGGGTTCGAGAACTATGTAGACATGACCGAGACACGTCTCCGGTCAATAACCAATAGCGGAACCTGGATGCTCATATTGGCTCCCACATATTCTACGAAGATCTTTATCGGTCAGACCGCATAACAACATACGTTGTTCCCTTTGTCATCGGTATGTTACTTGCCCGAGATTCGATCGTCCGTATCTCAATACCTAGTTCAATCTCGTTACCGGCAAGTCTCTTTACTCGTTCTGTAATACATCATCCCGCAACTAGCTCATTAGTTGCAATGCTTGCAAGGCTTATAGTGATGTGCATTACCGAGTGGGCCCAGAGATACCTCTCCGACAATCGGAGTGACAAATCCTAATCTCGAAATACGCCAACCCAACAAGTACCTTCGGAGACACCTGTAGAGCACATTTATAATCACCCAGTTACGTTGTGACGTTTGGTAGCACACAAAGTGTTCCTCCGGTAAACGGAGTTGCATAATCTCATAGTCATAGGAACATGTATAAGTCATGAAGAAAGCAATAGCAACATACTAAATGATCGAGTGCTAAGCTAACGGAATGGGTCAAGTCAATCACATCATTCTCGTAATGATGTGATCCCGTTAATCAAATGACAACTCATGTCTATGGCTAGGAAACATAACCATCTTTGATCAACGAGCTAGTCAAGTAGAGGCATAGTAGTGACACTTCTGTTTGTCTATGTATTCACACATGTATGAAGTTTCCAGTTAATACAATTCTAGCATGAATAATAAACATTTATCATGATATAAGGAAATAAATAATAACTTTATTATTGCCTCTAGGGCATATTTCCTTCAATGGGACGGCGGGAGTATATGCTAAGTTGTGTACTGATGTATAGATATCTGATTTTGTTCATTTTGCATTAGGTTGGGAGGACGTAGACTAAGAGCTATATATGATGATTCTACAAAAGATAATGTACTAGAAGACATGAGAACTTTTAGGATGCTACAGTGTAAAAATATTTGGAAGATGGTATGGTTTGCCGGACCGGAACCAAAGGAAGAACGAGAAGGAGCTTAAGTAAGGCCATGTCGGGGTGTCGCCACAATAGGAAATTGTCGCTGGTGCTAGATACCAGGGGAACCAAAAAAATCTTTTTTTCTACAAAGGTAACGAACTTTTTGGGTCTAGAGGGACCAAGATGAGCAGGCCATCAACATCCTATTCCTGCTTATCTTTGTTTTCTTTGTATCTGTATTATTAATCTTGGTTTCAACTGGCGTGTTGAGTGCAATCTTCCGGGTGCAATCCTCAAATATGGGATGTCGTACTAGCCTTAATTCAACATCTGGATTGGCTTATGATGGCATGGAGTTCCATCATTTCGGCTGCTTGCGGCGGGGAGTGTGGCCGGTGCTTGCGGCAGCAGCGAAGCGGCGTGCGCGAGCGCAGTGTAGGCAGTGGCCAAAGGCTCATCGGCCGCTGCGAGTACGCCATTGGCACCAGGTTCATGACATTGTAAAAAAATATTGATTCAAGATAAATGAAACCTTTCCTACATACAATCAGCTTTTTATTGAAGGTTGCATTTGATGGTTTATTGGTTCGTCTGTGTTTCTAATTAACTTTATTAATTTTTAGGGTGGAAGAGCTTTTGAATTTAGATGGTAGTCGGAGGAGTGGGCCAGGTACTTAGCAAAAGGTTTAGCTGCTTTTTTAGAACAGAGATGGAGCATGGGTTACCTACAAGATCCAACACAGAACGTCAAGTAGTGTGATTAAGTCCAAGAAGGGAAAAATGCTAGAGAGGGACCAGCCAAAGGGTGAATATCTTGTGCTCTACATACTTACCAATGGCCGCAGTTAACAATTTGGGCCTAATATTGGACATGAAATTAAACAATTTACAGTGTTTTTTAAGGCTGATTGTTGCTATGAAGAATGGAATGGCCATGCTATTGATAGAGAACACTCTCGGAAGTTGGATCTCTCTTTTTGTGCTATTATTGCTGAAATTAAGAGGCTCATTACAAGGAATTGTCAGATTTTGTGTACCTTGTAATAGTGACACGCATGGAGGTGTGAATTGAGTGATATTGATACTATTTAGTAATGGATGGTATATGTTCTTTGGTGGTGAGCGATTTTCTGGTTTAGGATACACCAAGACCGCCAAGAAAGAAAGAAGCCGGAGAGAGTTTGAATTTGTCGCTATTTGATGAAACCAGATGCCATCATGCTTAACAACGTATTTCTGAATTAAAATAACAATTTGATAAATGTGTATATTTCTATTATTTCATGGCAATGCATGGTCATCTGGTGTTTGCCCGTAGCAACGCACGGGCATTCTATCACCGTCTACCATTTTGCCCACAAGAAAAATATAATTATGTACTTGTTTTCTATTTATTGCAGATAATATGCTTGGACTCACAAGTGCATCTAATGCTTCCATATGGAGGTTAGTTTTTTAGTTCTTTCGTCATTATTCCTCTTTCATGTTCTTGATCTTTGAAGATACTTGCTAGATTTCTAGCTGATATTTTTTGGTAGTATAAGCTCGATGTATATGGCCTGAATATGACCTGATTCAGAGTACATTGTGTTCTGAAGCTTTTTACTGTATGGTTCTCTCTTTAAAGAATTCATGCCATTGTTCAATGGGAGAGAACAGTTGTAATCCTGAAATAAATGTCGTACCTATTCAACAGCTGACACAATTGCCACTGAGATCATTATTTTCCTTTTTTCAGGTTTTCAACATCACAAATTTCATACTAATGGAGTGGAGCTACCAAAATATCTATTGAGGTAAAATCACTATATACATATTGTTTTTCACCATTGTGTCAGGCGACACGCATCTGTTGCAAAGAAATAGGCATCACCTGCGTGCTTGCTTTTGTTCGTTTCTAGCCGGCAAGAATCCATCGAGTCTTCCTCTATGTGTGCAACCTTGCCAGCATGGGAATCAATCAAGGTAGGGGCAGCCAACGTTAAGTATGTGCAGTCTTGCCGGGATCCAATCTATTAACTCCTTCACCCAGCTCTGCACTATGTGCACGACATCCATGCTCGAAAGCACTTTGCAAGTGGACCATGCACGGCTCCACCGGCCTTGCGTCAACAATTCAAATCCTTATCTTATACTTCCTCTGTCTGAAAAAGCTTGTCCCAAGCTTGTCCCTTAAATGGATGTATCTAGCACTAACTTGGTGCTAGATACATCCATTTGAGGGACAAGTTTTTTCGGACGGAGGGAGTACTACTAGATAGACACATACTTTTTTATGCAATTCTTAATTTATAGAAGCAGAAGAACTGATTATGTGAATTGAATATATAATCCCATGTGTAGGTGCTATCCAAGTGTTGTGATTATTTATCACACATAACTTGCAGGGAGATAACTCTATAGTATGAAGACTTTAAAATACGAGTCCGAGGAGACTTGATCTTCGAAGGGTTCGCGACCCTGACCACTGCTCTGGCCCTAGATCCGGAGCAAACTACCAGGTCCAAAGATGGGAGTTTAGAGCCCGCCGGACTCTCTGCAATTACAGAGCTCGCAACCGAAGATCTGGAGGGGACTATGTTACCGGCAAACACGGAGTCAAGCCAGGTTCCCCCTGTCATCGGAAAGCCGGACTCGCCCCTGGATACCAGCTCCGTATTCTCGAGGTCCACGTCACGTAAGCTTGGCCAGGAGACTCCTATCCGGCCTAGCTCCACGGACTCTCGTTTCCCCGTCCAAACCTCGCTCTTAAACGAGGCCCTGGATGTAATACAATCCCTCGCCATTACAGAGGAATCACTTCCGAACTACGCACAGCCCGGACTAGGGGCTGAGAGCGAGGAATTTTACGTCCCACCCACCACCCACTTCATAGCCACTGCCGAGGACTTAACCGACATGCTGGACTACACCTCTGAAGACATCGACAACATGCACGACGATGCCAAAGACGAACAAGGCCAAGACCCGCTGTTTACCGAACGTTGGACGGCCAGCTCCACATATGACGTGTATATGGTGGACACACCCAAAGAAGATGATGGCAACGACAGGAAGGATCCGGCCGAGGAAGAACCTGTTGAGGAACCACAAAAGCATCAACGTCAGCGACGCCGTTCAAAAGCGCGTCGCGAAAAAGACAGTAATACAAGCACCGGAGACAATAATACTCCGGAGAATGCCGAAGACCCTGAAGCCCCCATCGAACCAACATCCGAACTTGATGATTGGGAGGAGGGGCAAGTTAACCGTGATGATCCGGTCAGGAACGAGGACTCGGAGGATAGAAACTATCTACCACCCTCCCAGGATGACGTGAGCCTCGGCGACAAAGACTTCATCATGCCAGAGGAACCACTTGAGCAGGAGCGCTTTAAGCGCCAGCTAATCGCCATGGCGAGAAGCCTAAAAAGAAGCAACAATAGCTCCAAGCCGAACAGGATACACTCAACGACAGATGGACCCAGGTCCTAGCCGCCGAAGAGTATGGTCTCCAATGCCCAACAAAAAGTTATCTGAAGTTTCGGTTACTACCACAATTCGACGACGAGGCCCTCGAGCCAATACCGTCAAGACATGACCCCGCTGATGAACCAGAGCGGCCAGCACGTGGATGGGATAGAGCGGACACCCAGGCCGAACACCAGCCTGCACCACTCCGCCATAGAGGCAGAGAGACAGCGGCCCCAGGATACACCTACGGCCTATGGCAGGACCTGGACAATAGAGCAGGCCAAGCCAGATCAATCTATGGATCAAGGGGGCGTGCCCCAATGCGGGAAGATGGCCATCAGGCCTGGCGCGACAGGCACAACCTCACCCGGGCCGAAGATCGCATACAGACTTCATCCGAACTGCGTCGTGACGTTGCCTGATACAGAGGCGCCGCACACCCTTTATGCTTCACCGATGAGGTAATGGAGCACCAGTTCCCAGAAGGGTTTAAACCCGTGAACATTGAATCATATGATGGAACGACATATCCCACAGTATGGATCGAAGATTTTCTTCTCTATATCCACATGGCTCGCGGTGACGATCTCCACGCCATCAAGTACCTCCCGCTGAAGCTCAAGGACCAGCACGGCACTGGTTAAAGAGCCTCCCAGAAAACTCTATTGGTAGCTGGAAAGATTTGGAAGATGCCTTCAGAGACAACTTCCAAGGCACATATGTCCGGCCTCCAAACGCGATGACCTTAGCCATATAATCCAGCAGCCCAGAGAATCAGCCCGGAAGCTCTGGACCAGGTTCTTAATTAAAAGAACCAAATTGTTGATTGCCCGGACGCCGAAGCCCTCGCGGCCTTCAAACACAGCGTCCGGGACGAGTGGCTCGCCAGACACCTCGGCCAAGAAAAACCGAAGTCCATGGCAGCTCTTACCGCATTAATGACCCACTTTTGCGCGGGAGAGAATAGCTGGCTAGCTCGTCAAAACAACAGCACCAGTGACCCTGGCACGTCTGAAGCCAGAGACGGTAATGGTAGGCCACGACGCAACAAATATAAGAGCCGAAACAACAATAATGATACTGAAGACATGGCGGTCAACGCCGGATTCAGCGGCTCCAAATCTGGACAGCAAAAGAAGCCATTCAAATAAAACAAAGATGGTCCATCCAGTTTGGACAGAATACTCGATCGGCCTTGCCAGATTCATAGCACCCCTGACAAGCCTGCCAATCATACCAATAGGAATTGTTGGGTCTTTAAACAAGCCGGTAAGCTTAACACTGCGCATAAGGGGAAAGAGCCGCCTAGCAAGGACGACGATGAAGAGCCTCGCCAACCGAACACAGGGGGACAGAAGAGATTCCCCCCCGAGGTAAAAACAGTGAATATGATATATGTTACACATATCCCAAAGAGGGAGCGCAAGCGTGCGCTATGGGACGTCTACGCTGTAGAGCCGGTCGCCCCAAAATTCAACCCATGGTCAGCCTATCCGATCACTTTCGATCGCAGAGACCATCCGACCAGTATCCGTCATGGAGGTTCGGCAGCATTGGTTCTCGATCCAATTATCGACGGATTTCATCTCACACGAGTCCTCATGGACGGCGGCATCAGTCTTAACCTGCTTTATCAGGACACTGTCCACAAAATGGGTATTGATCCGTCAAGAATCAAGCCCACCAAAACCACCTTTAAAGGAGTAATTCCTGGTGTTGAACCCCGTTGTACGGGCACCACAACATTGGAAGTAGTCTTCAGTTCGTTGGCCAACTTCCGAAGTGAAGACTTGATCTTTGACATCATCCCCTTCCGCAGTGGCTATCATGCACTGCTTGGACGAACCGCCTTGGCCCGCTTCAACGTGGTCCCACATTATGCTTACTTAAAGCTCAAAATGCCCGGACCCCGCGGTGTCATTACAGTTAATGGAAACACGAAGCGCTCCCTCCATACCAAGGAGCACACCGCGGCCCTTGCGGCCGAGCCACAAGGCGGCCCTATTAAGCCGCATACCTCATCGGCCATCAAGCCACCGGACAAACGAGTCCGGTCAACTTTGTACGATGACAGCTCAGCAATTCCAGAGCTGGCGTAGCAGTTTTGCCTCTGTCGGTTGCCACACACATCCGTGGCATTTGTACCGCGTGTGCATAATTATGCACTTAAAATACCTTGGGCATCAACGGAGGCACAATACGGACGGGTCTATAGTACGGCTACACCCTATATGACCTTTACCTTTCTTTGATTATTTTTCCTTTTATTCTTCAATACCACAGGTGCATTAAAACCCAACTACTCCACGGATGTACAAGGACTCTTTCTGAGCCCGGTTTCGTAAAGGCAACTGTGGACCGTTCCTGTCAAGGAACCTCCCTCAAAGGCGAAAGCGACACAGACGTGCGGCAGGATGTCCAAAGGATCTTCAAAGACCACCTTTTAGGACATGTACAGAGCTTTTCCCTTATTCACAAACTCTTGGCATGTAAAATAGCCTTGACCTGTACACCATCCTCTATAAGAGCATGTTTTAACGTATCCAATCAGACCATAATGGAAACGGTTTTTTCCTACCTTATTCGGTATTGACCTACTCCATAATCTGCATTACGTCTTCACGACTAATGGACATGCACACATTGGCATTAATGGCCAGGGGCTTTATTTGGCCACAAACATTCAAAAACAAAAAGTCCGAACACTTTCATAGTACACTTCGGCTTCCTGAATATAGCATTATATGCATTGGCTCCTAATCATGTCTTTGGCCAATAGTTGGGTTGCCTGGCTCCTATGCTTACCACCTTATGTTCCGCTTGTTCGGCTAAGGTAGTAAAGGGAGAACTACTGCGATTGTGTTTCTGGCTCGCCCAGTCAAGCACCTCAGTAGAGAAAGCTGAAAACTGACTGTCATGATGTGGCGAGAGCTGGTCAGCAATTCAGTGACTCACTAAATCTCTAGCGATTTCTTCCGCATTATATGAAGGACTAATCTCCACCTGGTCAGGCGTCTCAAGCACCCATGTTCGGATAGCCGAACAACACCAGGGGCTACGCCTCTAATCCCATTGTCAAACTCCTCTGGCTAAGTGATAGTGTTAAAGCCGTATAGTCAGATTGCCTCGTTCGCTGCACGATCACCTCCTTTACGAACCAAGACGTTGGAACAAGTGTGGTCACGTGCTATTCCGAACACCCTCGTAGCATCTACGTTGGGGCCGAAGCCAACGACTGGCAAACTTTCAGATATAACAAACGGCCGCACAGGAGGAAAATAATTGAGATAAACAAGCAAGCATATTATACATAGGCCTTGTTTCATAAACAAAAAGTCTGGACAACCCGGATACATTCATTCGAACATGAGATCCTTCGAGCATTGACCCTCTATCAAACGGGCATCCTCTAGGACGTCTTCAAAATAGCGCTCCGGCGTGCGGTGCTCCTTGCCTCCAGGCGGGCCCTCAATTGCCACAACGGCGGCCTTCATTTTCACACAGTGCATCTTGACACGGGCGAAGGCCATCCGCGCACCTTCTATGCATGTCGACTGCTTGATTGCATCAATTCGGGGCAGCGCATCGACGAGTGGGTGCACCAAGCCGAAGTAGCTGCTCGGAACGGGTTTGGTTGGTCATAGCTGGGCTACAACGTCCCTCATGGCCAACTCGGACATCCTATGCAGCTCGGCCCACTGCGCTATCTGGTCGTTCAATAACGACGGGTGCTCTTGCGCCGTGAATTGCGACCAGAATAGCTTCTCCATCGTGTGCCCCTCCTGGGCCCGGAAGAACTGCGCGGTGTCGGCAGCACTCTTCGGAAGATCCGCAAAGGCGTCTGGAGAACTCCATAGTTGAGTGAGCAAGGCATACTTCTGACTGCCGAATTTACTCTGTAAAAGAAAGCGCTTACCAGCCGCTATCTGCTTGGCCTGCTCGATCTCCTCGTGCGCCGCACGGGACTCGTTCCATGCCTCCTTGGCTCCCTGGAGAGCCTTGGCCAGATCGGCCGCTTGGGCTTTATTATTCTCTTCCAAGGACTTGCACTTGCTGGCGGCGTCCTTGAGTGCTTGCTCTACTTCGGTCACCCGCTCCTTGTATCAGCGACGAGCAGCCTATTCAGCCTTTAAATCCGCGGCCGCTTTGTCAGCGGCCGCTTGGCTCATCCGCGACTGCTCCTTGGCCTGGGCAAGGTCACCCTTCAGGGCCTTGACTGCGGCTGCACTTCCTGCAAATTAACAGGGCAACACAGGAGCTTAGACTCCGCATGGTATATTATTTCGGGTGTGTAAACATTTTTCTTTTTCTCGAAAACATACCCTGTGCCTCATCAAACCTCTTGTTGATGCAGAAGAGATCCTCATCAGCCAGCCCCAGCTTCCGCTTGAGCTCGGATACTTCGGCGGTCTACGCTGCTGCCGCTAACAGTGATGCCTGATTTCAAAATAGACAAGTACATTATCTCCTGTGAATACTATCGATCCTCTGTTCGGCCGTTTTTCCACAATCCGAACAGAGTCTCAAGGGCTACTATCTATACACAGACATATTTTTTCATATGAACAGTGGCTAAAAGTTCTTACATCACATACCTCGAAACCTGTTAACAGGCTAGTGAAGGCTTCATTCAGCCCGCTCTTGGCGGCCTGAACCTTTTCAACCACTGCACCCATTAGGATGCGGTGCTCCTCCATGATGGAAGCGCGTTGAAGCATCTCCATCAGTGTGTTCGGCACCTCCGGATTAGTGGAGGTCGCCGCTGGAGTTGGCATTCCCCCTCCTTTGAAGGGGTCGCTTATTCGGCTCCGGAGCCACTTGGGTGTCCGGAGTGGTGTTCAACTGGGAGCCGGATTGATCAGGGCCCCCACCGTAAGTCTCCATGGGGATTGCATCCCCCATGTTCTCGGCAGCCGAGGCATTACCTCTGGTGCCGTCTTGGCGGTCCCCCGCACCTCTCCACGGACCGGAGAGGTCCTTTGGGATAATACCTTGACGTCGTCCGCAGTAGGTGACATGGAGGTTCACGAAGGCGATTCACTCTCCATCATCTCCAACGCCAGAGAATTCCCCGACGATGAAGATACTTGGGGAAGATCGCGGGCCGGACTGCACCACATGATTTAATATGATTCCCACGATTTAAAAAAGACTGAATGTGTGTAGAGCATCCTTAGATACTTACGACTTGGCTAGGGGCTTGACCCTGGGGCGATGCTTGGGGACGGCTTCGGCATCCGAATCTGAGTTATCGGACAGGGGTATTTTCCCCCTCTTGGACGCCTCCGCCTCCGGGTCTACGGAGGCCGCCCTCTTCCTCCCCTTGGGAGGAGGGTTATCTTCTTCCTCCTCCTCTTTGTCCTCGTCTTCGTCCCCCTCATGGGAGGGGAGCCTCAGTCTCTCCGGACACGGCGTCCGAAGTACCTTTATGGTGGAGGCCACTTTCGGCCTCCTTGCCTTTCTTCTTCTTCTTGTCCTTCTTCGTCGGCGCTTGGTATGGCGACGGAACCAGCATCTTCATTAGCAGAGGATTAGCTAGGTCTTCAGGGAGTGGGGCCGGACACCTGATCTCCTCCGCCTTTTTCGTCCAACCCTGTTTGGAGGGGGAATTCTCAGCACCCCCTTTTTCTTTGATGAACTAAGCTATGTTCAGGATATTTACTACTTACCGGGGTGGCCGGGTGATTGCAGTCGAGGCCAATGTCCTCGAACATCTTCGGCCACGACTTCTGAGTCTTGAAGAGCGATTTCTAGATCTCTTTGTGTGTCGTGCCGAAGAAATGCTGCAGGGTCCGCGGCCCTTCCGGATTAAACTCCCACATACGGAGATGTCTGTGACGCCCCCGATTTGACCGTACACTAATCATGCACGCAAATGTGTATGATCAAGATCAGGGACTCACGGGAAGATATCACAACACAACTCTAAAACATAAATAAGTCATACAAGCATCATAATACAAGTAGGAGGGGGGGCTTGCCTGGTTGCTCTGGCAAGTAGGAGGGGTCGTCAACTCCGTAGTCGAACTGGGCAGCAGCAGGGTCGGTCTCGTAGTCTACCGGAGAGAAGAGGGGGGAGGAAACAGTAAATACAATGCAATCATAAGCATGACGATGCGTGACATGACAATGAACAGTGCTAGGTGTGCCCTAACGCGACAGTAGGTGGTACCGGCGAAGGGGGGGAACATCCGGGAGGTATTCCCGATGTTTCGCGTTTTCGGACAGACGGACCGGAGGGGGAAAGTTGCTAGATCGATAGGTTAGGGAGGTGTGGTGGACGAACGGAGTGCGTACTCGGATTCGTCTCGTCGTTCTGAGCAACTTTCATATAGAAAACATTTTCATCCGAGTTACGGTTTAAAAGATATGAATTTTCAAAGAATATTTGAATTTCTGGAATTATTTAATTAACAGAAAAAGGGATATGACGTCAGCATGACGTATGAGTGACGTCAGCGGTCAACAGTCCGGTTGACTGGTCAAAACTGACACGGGGGACCCACCTGTCATAGACAGTGGGTTAACAGAAGATTAAACTAATTAATTTTTAGTTAATTAACTACTGGGCCCACCTGTCAGTGAGTGATTAGATTAATTAATTATTTTTATTTATAAAACATTTTCCTTTTCTTTTTATTTTTTTATTTTTGCGGCGGGGCCCGCATGTCAGTGGCTGGGCCTGCCCAGTCAGCACGTTGACTGGGTTGACCCAGTCAACGGGGCCCACGGGGCCCACTGGCAGAGGCACTGGGGTGGCCCCAGGCCGGCCACGTCGGCGGCCGGCGCCGGAGCAACTCCGGCGACCAAAGCAGCGGCGGCCCCTCGCCGGAGTTGGCCGGAATCGCGCTACGGGGCTCGGGGAGGAGCGGGGCTAGGCCCATTCGAAAGGGCTCGCAGCGCCGCATCCAGGGGTGGCCGGGACTTCGCCGGACTTGGCCGGAATCGGCGCCGGCGAGCGGCGGAGGCGGCGACGCGCACGGGTGCCCGACGGAAACGTGGCTACGGCGGGCGGTCGAGCAAGCGGAGGGGCTGGGAAGCTTCTACGTGCGGTGGGGAGTGCTGCGGGCTTGAGCCCGTGACCAAAAGGTCACCGGAGACCCGCCGGCGGCGAGCTCCGCGGCGCGGCGTTCGGGCGCGCGCGGGGAAGAAGCTAGGGGGCGCGCGAGAGAGAAAGGACAGGGGAGGAGGGGGGAAGAGGCTCACCGCGCGGCACACGGAGGCCGGTGAGAGCTTAGGAGCAGCAGGTCGTCGCCGGGGAAGAAGGGGGTCGCCGGCGTCCGAAGTTGAAGACGAGCTCGGGGAGGCCGTTGCAGTGGCTCCGAGCTTCAACGGAGAGGCGGAGGTGGTGTAGTCGAGGGCGGCGACGGCGTATGACACGGCGAGGTGGCGATTGGGGCACGGTGGCCGTGAGAACGACGGGAACGGCGGCGAGCGCGTCGGGCGTGGGGAACGAAGGGAGAGGGAGGTGGATCTGACGGGGGAGGCGCAGCGGCCGAGAGGGAGAGCGGGGGGTGAGTGGGAGAGAGGCTCGAGGAGGCGGGGGGAGCTGGTGCCCTTATCCTCCCCGTCGCCGGCGAGGGGGTGCGGCGGGGACGGCCCCTGTTCCGACCCCGGTCGGGGGAACAGGGAAGGGGGCGAGCGGGAGTGGGAGATGGGCTAGGCCGGCTGGGCCAGGGGTCCAGCGGGGGGGAAAGGGCCTTCTCCTTTTTTTTTCTTTGCCTGTTCTGTTTCTGTTTTCTTTTTATTTGTTTATTTCCTTTTCTGTTTTATTTCACTTAAAAGTATTTAGGTATTTTATAAAAATGTGTTTTCTCCACAACAATTATCAGTGCAATTTCTGGCAGTGCCCGAACATTTTTGTTTAAATTTTTGAAAACTTTTATTTTTCACTTTAAATTTAATTGAAGTTTGAATTAGGAGTTTGAAAGAAATGTGTTCCAAATGTGATCAAGCCCTGTTTAGCAACATGATTAGCTTAATCACAGAGGGTTACTGTAGCATGATCCTCAGGGTGTTACAATGTCGTCGCTGGCAGGGAAGGGTTCGACGGACGAGCATCACCTGGATCACGTCAGTAAGGCTGGTGTTCTTTTCTATGATACTCTTGATGCGCTTTTGCAGCATCAGCACCTCGTCAGACGATCCCCAGTCCAGACCTTTGTTGGTCCACGACGCGAGCCGCAGCGGGGGTCCGGATCTGAATGCAGGAGCGGCTGCCCACTTGGTGCCGCGTGGTTTGGTGATGTAGAACCACTCCTGCTGCCATGTCTTGATAGTCTCCACGAAGGCCCCTTTGGGCCAGGGGATCTTGCTCACCATGGCGCCACCGTAATCCGTGTGCTTCCCCTCGACCACCTTCGGCTTCACATTGAAGACCTTGAGCCATAGGCCTAAGTGTGGGGGGATGCGGAGAAATTCCTCACACACGACGATGAACGCCGAGATGTGAAGGAAGGAGTTTGGGGCTAGATCGTGAAAATCTAGCCCGTAATAGAACATGAAACCGCGAACAAAGGGGTGAAGGCTAAATCCTAACCCGCAAAGGAAGTGCGGGATGAACACGACCATCTCGCCAGGCTCTGGTGTGGGGATGACTTGCCCTTTTGCGAGGAGCCTGTGTGTGATTTCTGCAGTCAAGTACCTCGCCTCCCGGAGCTCTTTGACGTTCTCCTCCGTCACGGAGGATGCCATCCACTTGCCTTGAGCATCGGATCTAGACATTGCTGGAAGAATTGGTGGCAGTGGAAAAGATTAGAGCTTGGGCACTGGAGCTTGAGGATGGGAAGGCAGAGGAAAGAAGAGGGCGTGGGGTGAGAAGATGGATCTTTATCCGTTCATATAGGCCGTGAACATCAAGCGCCCCCCTCAAGCTTTAAAACTCGCCTATTCCCAAGGGGTCGTGTTAACGGCACAGTTGGATTACCCAAACCTGTATTGATGAGAATCCCGCAATAAGGGGACACGATCCCTGCTTTGACAAGACGTGTCAATGGAGGCCGCGCCTCGAAACATGAAGCGGGAGGCCAAAAAACGGTTTGAAATAATAAAGCCAGACGTAACGTCTCGCCGAAAAAGTTGTCAGTGGACATGACTTATTTTGTTCAAGTATTTTTCCCTTGTGGTTTGGGGTTGTAACTGTTATACAGAGCCGGATATAGTTCTCTTGTTCAACTGCTTCGGAGTATTCGGAGGAGGAACCCGCCTTGCAATGCCGAAGACAATCTGCGCGCCGGATACATCATCATTGAAGCCTAGTTCAGGGGCTACTGAGGGAGTCCTGGTTCATGGGGTCCTCGGGGAGCCGGCCTATGTTGCATGGGCCGGACTGATGGGCCGTGAAGATACAAGACAGAAGGCCTTCCCCCGTGTCTGTTTGAGACTCTCCTTTGCGTGGACATCAAGCTTGGCATCTGGATGTGTAGTTTCCTTTCTTTGTAAACCGACTCTGTACAACCCTAGGCCCCTCCATTTTCTATATAAACCGGAGGGTTTAGTCCGTAGAGGCTAACATAAGCCACATAGGCTAGACATCTAGGGTTTAGTCATTACGATCTCGAGGTAGATCAACTCTTGTAACCCCTATAATCATCTAAGTCCATCAAGCAGGAAGTAGGGTATTACCTCCATTAAGAGGGCCCGAACCTGGGTAAACATTGTGTCCCCTGCCTCCTGTTACCATTGACCTCAGACGCACAGTTCGGGACGCCCTACCCGAGATCGGCTGGTTTTGACACCGACAGCGCGCCCTCACCTGGCTACGCCGACGGCGACGCGCACGGCGGGTTCAACCCCAACATCACCTTTCCGCATGGCCACCCCACCCAGCGCACGGCCTCACCCGCGTTTGCCGGTGTCCAGTACCCCCCGCACACCTACTCGTCACCGACTTACGCCGCCTCCCGACGCCGCCATTGCGTCATGGTGCCCTGCACTTCTCGCAAGCCTCGTCGTCGCATTTCGGCAACCCCGACGTGACGGAAGCCGACATGGACGACATCATCACGAGTGGCTCAGCCGCCACTGCCTCCCCCGGGTTCCATGCGCAAGATGATACAATGGACCTCACCGGCGACATGGACGACGAGCTCGACTACGACGACGATGAGGAGGAGGAGCCGGCACCTGCTCTGATGAGGAAAGGGAAAATGAAGAAGCGGGCGGCCAGGACCGACGAGCCGCACGTCAAGTGGGAGTCCAAAGAAGACGAGTGCCTTGCCGAAGCATGGAAGACCGTCTGCCTAGACCCGATCACCGGCGTGAACCAGAACGGCGACACGTACTGAGAGCACATCAAGTCGGAGTTTGATGAGCGCAAGTTGGTCGACCCCTACTTTGCCGGCATCACATGCAGTGTGGCTCGAAGGCCATGGCGAACCATTCGACGCTCATCCAAACGGCGTGCAACAAATGGCATGGGATCGTCGAGGAGGTCGCGGCTCACCGGGTAAGCGGCGCCAACGTCGAGGGTCAGGTATGCACCGACGCCAGTTCTCGCTCCTTTTTGCCGTGTGCGTCGCCGACTCTTGTTCTTCGGTGCAGATGGTTCAGATGTTCGCCATGTACCGCCAGGACAGTAGCACCGACCAAGAATTCAAGTACCTCCATGTGTTCTTCCGGATCGAGAAGTGCGAGAAGTGGGCGGATGTCCAGCGCACCCTCGCCAAGGCCAAGGGGACGTACAAGCCGAACGCGCCAACGCCGGGCGTGTCTGATGGGCGCCCAGACGGCAACAAACGAACCAAAACGGTGAAGGACGCTGCCCCGGCTGCCGCGCAGCTGCAAGCATCCATCGTACAATGCATCACCGATGCCAAGAACCACGCCGCCCAGAGGGAAGAGAAATCCGAGGCGCGGTGGTCGGCGTTGATGACGAACAATGCCGTCAAGCTCGAACTACTCCTGACCAACGTCGCCGCGAAGAAGAGGAACACCGACCTTGCATTCCTGATGGGGCTGACATGTCGACGATGGACGAGTAGGTCAAGGCGTGGTACTTAGTGGAGCGCGGCCTCATCTTGAACCAGATGACGTCAACGACCGCGCCAACTCCCACGCCGACCCCAACGCCGCCGCCAAGCCCGAGCGATGATGCCTCCACTACGCCGAGCACAGAAGCCGCGCAGACGCCGACCAGCCTGCGCACGCTGACTCCCGCCTGTCCGACGCCAGAGGACAACGCCGCCGTTTGATGCATTGCCTATGCGTCCTTCCTTTTGAACGCCGAACTTTCGAGTGATCGCTGAATTGTGGTGATCGCCAAACTATGTGGTAGTCGCTGATCGCCGGACTTGTGGCCTTTTTTTGGGTAGCGGGAAATGTCAAGTTTGAATTTATAACGTCTTGGGGCCAACACCTGGGGGCGTGGCTGGGAACTAGATCGCCCCCAGGGCCGAAAAAGCGTCGGCCGAAGGATCAAAAGAGCCCGGCCGGTGTGCTGGGGGCCCGAATGCTCTAAGGTTGCAGCGAGAGAGTCATTCCCGATTTTGGGAACCTTCCAAAAGCTTCCTAGCCGGTTTGGGAAGCTTTCGGTTGGTTTATTCTTTTTTGGTTTCAGTTTTTCTGAACTGGTTTTTTTTTCTTCTTTTTTCATTTTATTTTTTATATTTTTATATATATTTTTTACTTTACTTTTTTATTTATTTCCTTTTTCTTTATTATTATTATTATTATTATTATTATTATTATTATTATTATTTCATAAATCTTTTAGTGACCTTTTTTAAATCTATGAACTTTTTTCAAATCTATGAACTTTTGTTTCAAAATCGATGAACTTTTTTAATATTTGTGAATTTTTTCAAATATTGATGAATAATTTTCAAATTCGTAAACTATTTATTAAATCACTCTTTTTTTTTGAATATGTGCACTTTTTTAAAATTTCTGAATACATTATTGAAAATTCTAGAACATTCTTAGAGTTTTGTGAACTTTTCCTCAAATTTGATGCATTTTTTTAAAATTCATGTTTTTTAAAGTGATGAAGTTTTTTCAACCCATTGAACTCTTTTAAAATCCCACAAACTTTTTTGAAATTTGTGAACTTTTTTTCAAAAAGCATTGAATTCTTTTCAAATTCATAGGAATTTAGTTCGGCTATGTCCTCCTTCTAGTAACAAACCGTCCGCTCGCCTGAAGAGACAGAGTAATGGGCCGGCCCAGTGGTGGAAGTCGCTCGATCCTGTTCCTTTTTTAACTCAATTTCTTTTATCTTTTACTTTTTGTTATATTTTAGAATAACTAAAATACATATTGTTGAAAGAAATACTTAAGTTTGAAAAATGTTGGTGCAACTATAAGAAATGTTTATAATTCCAAATATTGTAAATAGTTCTACTATATAAAACACTTCACGTAAAAGCATTTGAACAAAAAAGTTAACGTATAGAGAAAATGTTTTCCACCTATGCAAAAAAATGTGTACATACATGTATGAAAAAAATTGGACATGTATCTATAAAATGTTAATCTTGTATTTTAAAAATTGTTAATTGTGTATAGAAAAATGTTGATCATATATTCATAAAGTGTTGACCATGTATTCAAAATATATTAATCTTGTATTTGAATAATGTTAATCAAGGATTTGAAAATGTTAAATTTGTATAGAGAAAATGTTGACCATGTATTTTATGTAAATATTGTACTATCTCCATTTCGGCGACAAGTAATTCCCAGCGGGGGGAGTTTTTCAAAAATGTTAAACGTGTATGGAACAAATGTTGACCTTGTATTCGACAAATTTTAATCTTCTATATATAAAATGTTAATCAAGCATTTAAAATGTTAAATGGGTAAAAAAAATTTGGACCATGTATTCTAAAATATTAATCTTTCATTCAAAATATTTTAATCAAGCATTCAATATTTTAAATGTGTGTTGATTTTTTTGACCATGTATTAAAATAATAATATTTATTTGAAATATGTTAATAAAAAATTAAAAAACTCTTAAAAATATGTATGGAAAAAATGTTGACTATGTATTTAAAAAGTTTATCTTGTATTAAAAAATGTTGGACGTGTTTTAGAAAAATGATTTAGACATGTACCAAGAATGTACAATGTGTATGGAAAAGAGTAGACATAAATAATATAGGTTTTCAAAAACTGTTATCATGTATTTCAGAATTGTTTAACTCGTATATAATTTTTTTTTCTGATGTATAAAAAAATGTCAAATCTGTGCTAAAAAAAGTTAACATGTGTTGAACAAAAAATAAAACCGGCAAAAAGCGATAACAAATACAAAGAAACAAAAGAGAAGGCGAAGAAAACAGAAGAAGACGAAGAAAACCAAAGTATAACAAAGAAAAAATGAAAAGGAGAAAAAATGCAGCGAAAAACAAAATAAAATAAAATTTATAACTAAGAAAAAAGAAAAGCAAAGAGAACCAATGAAGAAAAAATCAAAAAAGAAAACAATGAAAAGAAGAGAGAAAAAGAAAAAAAACCTGTGGAAACCAATAAATAAACGAAAAAACCATTGAAAATCAATATAACCGATGAAAAACATAGGAAAAAAAGAAAACCAAAGAAAACCATTGAAGGAATAGCGAAAGCTGAAAGAAAAAAAAAGCAAGAGGAACAAAAACCTAAGCAAACTAGTGAAGTGAATGAATCAAAATCAGCAAGCGCAGCATGCGAGCGAACTGAGGGGACATCCTTGTACTTTAGCAAACAGGGAAGACCTTCAGCTAGCTTAGCAGACATCTCGCTATAAGTTAGATATACCCCTCGCGGCCGAGCGAGGGGGGAACCTGTTCCTACCGCGGCTCGGAGGATAGTGACCAAACGTGCACCCCCATCCGCGGGGAGGGGCCAACCCTTTAGTTTGTTTCTGGTTTTTTCTCTTTGTTTACTTTTTAGCTTTTTCCTTCTTCTTTTTCTTTCTTTTTTTTCTTTCTCAAATCTGCAAAGATTCTTTAAGTTTTTTCAAATTAATGATTTTTTTGAAAATTGTGAACAAATTTTGAGTTATTAAACGTTTTATAAAAAAGAGAACTATTCTCAAATTCTTGATTCTTTTTCAAAGGTTTGAATATTTTTAAAATTCTTGAACAATTTTCGAACTCACAGTTATTTTACAAATTCATCAATATGTTTTGAACTTGCGGATGTTCTATAGCATTTGCGAACATTTATTTAACTCATGAACATCTTTTTAGCTCGTGATTTTTTTGGAAATTCCTTAACCTTCTTTGAATTCATTTTTTTAATTGTAATTTTTTTTGGATTTTTATAATACTATTGAAATTCATGGAAATTTTTTGAATCGACGACCATTATTTTGTATTTAGCAAGAAAGTTTGAATTCATGGACATTTTTTGAATCGCCAAGCATTTTTTCAATTTAGCAAGCAATTTTTGAATTCATGAACATGCTCAATCCGGTAACATACACATTGTACGTGAATGGGGCCAGCCCATGTAAGCGGTCGCTTGAGTTTTGCCGAAACATTTCAAACCGGTTTTGTGAATCTTCTAGAAGCTTCTGGCCGGTTTTAGGAAGCTTATTTCTGGGTTTTTCTATTCAGATTTTTCTTTCTCTTTTTTGTCATGTTTTTTCTTTTTTCTTTTCCTTTTAAACTTTTTCCGAGGTTCTGAAATGTGTGAACTCATGAACTTTGGTGAGGTCACAATTGTTTTCCTTGAACTTTTTATTCTTATTTTTTTAATATTTTGCATTATCCCCAAATTAAACGGGCAACTATCAACCGATCAACGGTGGACCAGCCAACGATGACCGGTCAACTACGAACCGAGCGACCAGAAAGCAGGAGAATCAATGCATTGTTGGGCGGGGGGCGCGCGAGTGCTGGCTTCCTTACCGGTCGTAGAAGGCGTGTGGAGGAGCTCTCGAGCGAGCTCGCTCACGCACAGTTCCTGACAGTGTTTTCCTTTTACAGACGTTTCTTTCCAGCTACTTCCTTCTTTCACTTGTTTCTTTCTTTCGCTGATTTGTGGAGCTAGAAATAAACATGAAATTCTAATTTAAATTCCCCGTATTGAGACACTAACTCTATAAAGGAGAAAGAAGAAAAAACATGGTCGAAAACTATTCACGAATTTGAAACTTGTTCGAGATTTTACATAATGTTCGGGTATTTTGAACTAAAAAGTTGCAAATTTGAGAATTGTTAACAAATTGAAAAGTGTACATGGTTCCCAAAATTTATTCAAGAAACCGAAAAATGAACATGAACTCAAAAATGTTAGCGATTTAACATTTTTTGTGAATTCTAAGATATTATAAAAATTCAAAAAGTTCTAGAATTTAACAAATAATTGCATATCAACAATTGTTCATGAATTTAATAAATGCATTCAATTCAAGAAATGTTGGTGAACTCAAAAAAAATTTCAAGATTACAAAATGTAAATGAGACTTCTTTTTGAATTTTCCTTTTGGGAATTCAAGAAATGTTCATCAATATAAGAATTGTCCCGGAATTCACCAAAAAATATCACGGAATAAGAAATATTTCGCAATTCAAGGGAAATTTTGATGTATTTGAAAATTGTTCATGAACTAAATAAATATTCACGAAAAAATTTGCGACCTCAAAATAATCCGCAATCCCAATTGTTGACAAATTCATGAAATTTTCTAGAATCAGAAATAATTTTCTATTACAATAAATGTCACAAATTCTGACAAATAATAGAGAATTAAATCGGCTTAATAATGATTTTTTTTAAAGTTCATGGTTTCAAAAAATTGTTCGTGAGTTCAAACAAATGCTAGCAAATTTAGCAAATCTTCATGAATTAAAAAATATTGACAATTGTTTTTGAGAATTTGGACAAACTTTTGCAAAATCCAAAAATCTTTGTGTTTTCAAAACAATGTTGCAAAATAAGTTTTTTTTTTGAGAATTAAATATTTTGTCCATGATTTAAAAATGTTTGCTAATTCCAAAAACAGTTGTGTTTTCTTGAAGTGTACATGAATTTGAAAAAATATTTGCGAACAACAAAACATTTGCGGATTCAACAAAAAAAGCTTCAAAATTTAAAAAACAATCTTCATGAACATGAAAATATGTTTGTGATTCTAAACTTGATCATGATTTTGGATAAGTAAGTAAATTTAAACAATGTTTATGAATTTTGTTAAATGGTTCATTATTTTGGGAAAAATATTGTTTGATTTTTTTTACAATTTTGTTGAAATGTTCACTAATTCGAAATAAATCATGAGTTTGAAAACATATTCGGAGAAAACTAGTACTGAACAAGGACATGAATAAACTGTAAATGGATCGGCCGGTATACCTGTCTAGCGTACGCTGGGGGTACGTGATACGTCGCGACACAATATGGATTGCGGATGGCACCCTGTCGACAACTCCAATCGCGATTTACGACTCATCAAAAGATCTTCCCAACCATGCGCGTGCATCGGCCTAGGGCGGAGGATAAATAGGATGCGAACATTGGAGCTCCTTAGAAAAAAGAAAGCATGCACGTGCAACACATGTCTTAAGCATTGATCTATTAATCAGAAAGTATATAATAAAATTTAAAATATTCCAAGAAATGTATTAATCGAATGAGTACGCAACTTTGTGATGTTGCTGAAATTGTATTTGTCCAATGCACAATAAAAAATCAATGCTACTATGTTGGTAGCCGATAAAATTATCAAGCATCAGTTCTTCTCCAAATTTGACGAATGCTAGTTCTTCCCATGTATTTTGTTTTGACATGGAGCAATGTAACCCATCTTTCCTTTGATTAAACCCAATGATTTTGTACAATGGTATTTTTGTACCTAATACAAGTTTGAACTCTAATAATTCATCAACCTAAAGAATGTTATGCTTTAGAAAATAATATCTGAATAATGTCCTAAAGACCCAGTAAGAAGATATTTTAAAGATATGAACTTAGATTTGTGAATTCATTTTTAGGCTACATTTCCTTGGGGATAAAAACAAAACTCTGACTAGAAATTATACATTTACTATGAAGTGATCGGTGCCACCTAATACACAAAAAATGAGAACCAAAGGTTGCCAATCTGAAGATTGCCCCTTGGTGAACAATATATATCTCTAGTATGTCGTCATTTCCTCTCAGGTGCATTTAGTTCATTAGCCACAATAGAAGATTGCTCATCTGAAATTGATGCATTAACAAATGAGCTCTGTGTGTTAGTTCAAGAAATCAAAACAAACATGCATATGTTTGATTTTCATTTGCGATGCATAGTATCAACACGACCACATTCGTCTGAAAATACAACTCTACATCTTTGCTTCTAAATTCACAATGGATAAAAGTCACATGAGTTCTTACTGTTGGTTCTTCTGAAGTTTATTTCTTAGTTAATAGTGGAAAGGTGAGCCAAAAGTGCATCAACTTCACATAGTGCCATGAACTTAGACTAAGGAATATAATTCGGGTAAAAATTGTTTCATACATCTTTCTTCTACTCACCTATTTTTTGTAGAGAAATAGCAAAAATATCAGGATTCGTAAGTAATCATCTTTGAACATAGACAGGAAGAAAGCTTCAATTTTTAAACAAGCAAGCAATAAAGTATGGAAGTTAATTATTAGCCAATGGAAAAAACATAGAGATATTTGTGGTTCTTTAATCATCAAAAGTGTCATGTATCTATAAATATCTATTGTAATGGATTCGGCTACATAGAATATCTAGACCATTAACCCTAAGAGGCAAAGGTAACTTTGCAAAACTATTGTTAGCAAAGAATTATTATGTACAATATAAACTAGCGATTAGACCTTCATTGATCATGTGCCCACAAGAGCATCTCATTGTTGCTTGGCAGAGTTGATGCTAAGGTATGGTTTTATTTCACTTGCAGATAGGCCCGTCCTTATTGTCATGGGGGTGGTGGAGTTGAGTTACCTATTATAAGCTTCCGATAGAGTGAGGTCTTTGGCATTTATAGGTTGTAGCCTTCTTCTACAATCGGAGGAACTCTTGATATGATCATGCGTCCCAAATTTCCATAGTGAGAAGACCCTATTTGCATCAATAAAGGGGGGACCTTTAAAGTTATATTTGGGTTTGGTAGTGATGGTTTATGGTAGTTCAACACAAACTCACTTGGGTTGATCCTCGAGGGTAGGGTACAGGTAGGAGGAGCATTGGGCTTGGTCACCAATGGTGTAGTCACCGTCGTAGTGGTAGCGACACCAGCGGGCCTCCCTGATGCCAATATTATCTCTACCGCTTGATCAATTAACACTTGAATATTGGCAGTATTCATTTCTATCAATATCTCAAAATATGTAGAGCTATATATTTTATCATCTTCCGATGAGCCACTCACCTTTTGGGTCACCTAGATCTAAGGAAGTATATATTGGGAACTGCCTTTTCCGTCTCTTTGGACATCTCGCTTTGTGGAAGTTAAGCCACAAACATAACACGAGGCTCCAATACTAATTAAAAGAATCCTAGAGGGGTTGGGAGTGAATAGGTACAATTTAAAAATTTAAGTACTTATTAGCAATTTTAGGCAAGTGTGAAATATAAATCCGAGCTTAACAATTGGCAAGGTGAGTTAGATACTACCAATAAAAGATAGCAACAATATGCAAAAGAAACAACACAATATGATATATCAATTGCAAGGACAAGGTAACAAAGTAATGTTTGCTCTCTCATAAGAGTGGTTGGGTAACCCTGAAGCGTAAGGGTGGAGTAACCTAGCAATAAGTATTACCCTCGATTTGAGAACCAAGGTTTATCAACCAGATGGAGTTCTCCCAGCAAACAAAGTCACTGGTACCTGCACATGAAACACAACACACTCTTTCCCCCAACGTTTCAAGAAGGTTTTCAAGCTTCTTGTCCTTCTAGTTTCAAGGGTAAATTGCATGGTATGGTAGGAATTGATAGATAGATAATGTAAAGAAGAGCCCCGGGCCATAGGTTCACTAGTGTTATCTCTCCAAGCAGATAAGTGTGGTGTGGTGAACAAATTATAGTTGGGCATCGATTAAATTGCAATATTCATATTAATGACTATGGTCATTCATGGTATAATCTTGTATAGGCATTACATCTGTGATATTTATACCGTTATCCAATGACATCTAGAACTAATACTCCACCCAAAAAATGTTATCCAGCATGCATCTCAAAGTATTAAGTTCATACAAGCAGAGCATTGCAGTAAGCATGATGACATAATGTAGACAGTAAAACTATCATCTAAGTGTGATAAATAAACCATCAATTTATCCTTAGTGGTAACAATACAATACATGTCCAATCCCCAATTTTCACTAGGATCAAATTGAACGCAAGATTGAACCCACTACTACGCACCACTTCATTGGAAGAACTACCTATCAATCTTGGCCAGAGACAACAAATAGATTGGAAAGCATACATAGTTACTTAATTATAAATTAGATAAACTCTAAATATTCATTATATTTTAGTGAACAATTTGATCATAAAGTGACAATTCATCATATCTCAATAAACACGACCACCGATTACATCATATTGATCCCAATCATGTGAGGGAGCTCACGAGAACTTTGTTTTGAATCACTTGGGAGAGAGGATGCCATCTAGCTACTGCTATGGACCATAAGGCCACTTATTTCTCTAAAATCAGAGATCAGAGTGATTTTCCTCCTTTTTCCCAAATAGTCAACGGTCTTACACCATTGGGATACTTAGGATAAACTGGAGTACATATATGAGAGACTGATGCTAAAACCTTTTCTCGAGATATCTTCCAGATTCATAGGTCCTTGCTCTGGATCTCGCCCCCGGCGCGAAAGTAGTTGGTTCCATAGTTTGAGAATTCTACTAATTCTAAGTATTCCATTAATATTATTAAATAAGAGAATATAAAAAGTAAAGAGGAGAAGACATAACCAGAAAAATTATGACAAATAAGTTAATTTTCAGGAGCCATAGGCTACGGTGATGGATCCCCCTCTAGCATGGTGCTAGAGCAAGCCTCCAGATTGGATCTCCTCAGAACAGGAACTTACGATGGCAAAAAAATCGCGAAAAAATGGTACCGGGGTTTCTTGATTTTTTGGATATATAGGCAGATGAATGGGCGTAAGCCGATGCACAGAGGCCCACACGGCCTAGCCATGCAAGTGGTCTCCTGGCTATGCCTCCTGGACACATGGGGCCCCTAGGTGCCCTCTGGGCAGCTCCCTACACTTTATGGAATCCTTGTGTCTCGAAAAAATCATATTAAATCCCCAAGGTTTTTGATCTGCTTAGATATGGATTTTCTTAAAAGTAAAAAACATGTAGGAAAAACAACTGGCTCTGGGCACTAAATTAATAGGTTAGTCCAGAAAATAAGAAAATTTTCTATAAAAAGTATTCAAAAGTGATATTATAATAGCATGAAACTGATTAGTCCCTTTAGTTATCCGGTAAAGGAGCAGAAAGATTATCGCCTTTTTCCCTAGAGGTCACGCTGAGTTATCGAACCCATGAGAGGAAGGCATCCTTGAAGTCAGGGGTTTCTACCAAGCTTTTGCAAGAGTATTAATTCTAGCTTTTGACCGGATCAAAATCAAGTTAACACTAAGAACCGTTCTAATAAAAATAGTCATGGGTATGAGGACTTCTCTTACAAGCATATATTTGTGAATGGGTTCATTATGGAGGTGGGGGGATGATGAAGATGATCTCCGGTGATGACTTCCCCCCTCCGGTAGGGTGCCGGAACGGAGCTCCAGTTGAGATCGCTTTGAAACAGAGGCTTACCGCAGCGGAAAAACTCATCCAGGTTAACTTTCGGGGGTTTCATGATTTATAGGATTTTCAGCGTTGATTTCACGTCGCGGGGGTTCCCGAGGGCCCCACAAGCTCAGGTGGCGCGCCCCCTGGGGCGCGCCACCAAGGCTTGTGGCCCCTTGGACACCTTCTGGCTCCCTCCTGAAGCTTTGTGGGTCTCTTTCCTTCCATAAAAAATCACCATAAATTTTCGTGGCATTTGGACTTTGTTTGGTATGGATTTTCTGGAAAACCAAAAATATGCAGAAAACAACTGGCACTGGGCATTAGGTTAATAGGTTAGTCCATAAAAATCATATAAAAGTGCACCAAAACCATATAAAATTGTTGTAAACATGGCATGAATACTTCATAAATTATAGATACTTTGGAGACATATCAGAAGGCCAAAGAAACAACCGTCACCACGCATCCAGAGCAAGTGACGGTGTTCCATACGACTGCACCCGCTCGTATGGGCTGTCATATGGAATGACACCGCCCCTGCCAGATCGACTACTTTCATCCCGTCGAATTGGATCGTGGATTAGACGCCAAGAGAAACTAGAAACTCGTCCAGAAGGCAGAACCCTAGCCTCCAGAGTTCATCCGGAGGAGGGATTGGCAAGGAGAAGAAGGGGATCTTCGCCACCGCGCACAGGGGAGATAAAACATCATCGCTACTATCATCATCATCATCATCCACTCCATCATCATCATCATCGTCATCATCCACATCCTTATCACCTGCAACATCAAGAACCCTAGTGGATCATCACTACTAGGGAAAACCCTAGTAGCAGCGCGGGTTTTGAGGCTATCAGCAGCGCGGGCACCCGCACTACTAATAAGGCGCTACAGCTAACTGTTAGTAGTAGCGCGGTCTGTACCCGCGCTACTACTATTGACTATATCAGCAGCGCTTTTCCGGAACACGCTACTACTAGTTAGCTGTAGCGCTTTCCTAGCCCCGCGCTACTGCTATGTGTTTCATCATTTCCCCCCAGTTTCAGTTTCAATAAACTGCAATTTCCAGATACTAGGTACTACTAGATATAAATTTCATACAGCATTATAGGTATTAGGTAGTACTACCTCCGTTCCAAATTACTCGTCGTGGTTTTAGTTCAAATTTGAACTAAAACCACGACGAGTAATTTGGAACGGAGGGAGTACTAGATAACAATTTCATATATAGTCAACATGCATCCTCAAGAGGTGATATCGACGACGATCATCATATGTAGTTCTAGATGATATCAACGACGATCATCATATGTAGTTCTACATGATATTGACGATGATCATCATATGTAGTTCTATATGGTATAGCCACACACACATATGTAGTTCTAGATGATATCGACGACGATCATCATCCTCAAGCCTGGGCGGTGGGTGTTCCTGATAGTAATTAGGATGGCCTGTCCAACACGAAGATTCTTGCCAACGAGGAATCTCTTCCACCCAACCGAGTTTAAGTGTGTGCGACCGTTTGTGTCCATTCGGCAAGTACAGGTGGTGACGGAGCCCCTTGCGGTAAGGCGTAGTCCAGCTGAGCCTTCTTCATCAGGCTCGATACCACAACTCAGAAATAGGTTCTTTGGCAATTTCTGAATAAGAAAAACATATCAATTAATAAATAGCCCCGCACATACTCTTGCAAATATATTTCTATTAAGTATAGATTTCTACACTATCAAAAAAGACATTACTGCACATTTGTACTAATTAAGCATTAATTCTACTAATAAGTATATATGGATTATCTACACTATTAATAGTTCCTTGGATTCTACACTAATCAGCATGTGATCAGACTCTACACTAAAGCATATCATCGACTAGATTCCACACAACATATCATTGGACTCTACACTAAGCATATCATCGTATTCACTAAGCATATCATCAGATAATTTGCATTTGTAAGTATAACAATAAAGCATATATATGTATATCATCAAATTACTACAGTTAGTATAACATACCATTTCATGCCGATCGACCATGGTACTTGTTAGGCGGGTCACGAATGGCACCCCGACAAAGTCATCACGTGGCGGAATTATGTCCCATAGGTTGCACACCTCCTCCTCGCTCAGCCTCATTCTTTGAGCTACGATGGCTTCATGAAGTGGGTTCTCATCATCTTCATCGAGTGGGCCCTCATTATCTTCATCATCTTCGTCATCTTCATCATCTTCGTCATCTTCATCATCTTCATCATCTTCCACCAGGTTGATATAAATGACAGCCAGCTTGGGTCTTTCTGCTCTGAAGGAGAAGCTGATCAACTCACTACCAGTAAGACGCATGCGGGCAAGGAAACGGGCCCATCCATCTCCTCCAATCTGCGACATATTGCATCCTTTCTTGACCTCCATAGTGTGCGGCCCCCCAGGAGGCTCAAATGTCACAGTGTCTCCTGTCAGCTTGTTGAATTTCAACCTCACATTGCATGGGACGATCTGTGTAAAAAAAGCAAAATGACACAATGCAGTAATGCCAACACTAAAAATAAAATAGTTGTTACATTTCATCTAATTTCTTACCGCCACATGACGAAAACTCGGCTGGAAGTAGATGCCGAACAGCTTGCCAGTTGCAAGGCTGCTGGCGCACCTTGACTTGCATAGTCGACATGGTGGTGGTGTTGGTGGCGACATTTTCCTAAAGCAATATGAGCAAAGGATTAACGATCCACTTCACAGGAAAGAAAAACAGTAGCATGTGATATTTTTGGTTCTTCCGTGAGAAGCAATTTGATGGACAATTATAATCCTAAGATCTAGTAACATATTAGATGACAAGGTACCACCTACCAAAGCATTTCGGTGGCACCTATTGCCAAAAAAACTTTTCACAAATATCTACCAAATCAGGGTACCACCTACCAAGACATTTCATCTAATTTGGCCCCTATTGCCTAAGATAATTGATTAAAAAACAAGTGGCAAATTTAACTAAATTGGCACCTACATTTTGCCAAAAAATAAGTTATTACAGAAAAACAAAAGCATCTAGCTATCCAGGTACAGAAAAATAACAATAAAATGCTGCATACTAAATCAACTAAATCAACAAGCCTACTAAATCAACTAAATCAACTAGCCTACTAAATCAACTAGCATACTAAATCAACTAAATCAAAATGTTTTAAATCAACTAGCCTACTAAATAAACTAAATCATATCAACTAAATCAAAATGTTGCATATGAACTAGCCTACTAAATCAAAATGTAGCAGGAAGAAATTCGTAAGCCCTCGCTGCATCTAGGTAGGGAAGCCCTGGGGGGGTGCTGTCGAGCGAAGGGGGATGGCATGGTGACCTCGGTCGGGGGTGCTGACGAGGGGAAGGCCGGTGACTTTCCTACGAGAGGGGGCAACAATAGCGGCCGGCGAGGGGATCGAGGGCGGTCGGCCAAAGGCGCCCGGCCAGAGCTCGTGGCCAGCGTCAGAGTGGGCGGCGAGAGGGTGGAGGAGCAGCGGAGGGGCGGCGAGAGGGGGGCAGGAGCATTACCTGCGGCGGCGGTGGCGGAGGAGAAACCCTAACCGCAGCTGGCAGCGTCGGGCGGAGGGGGACGATTGAGAGATGAGTGCGTGGGGCCAGCCGGTCCGCGTGTTTTGTTTTGTTTTAGCAGTAGCGCGTGTACAGGGAGCGCGCTACTGCTAAGACCAATATCAGTAGGGCTTTATCCTAAAAAAACGCTACTGCTAAGTCTAAGCAATATAAAAACATAAAAAATATACATTGATCATCCTTGATCTTTTTGTGTAGAATCTAAATAGTCAACATGAATCCTCACCGTACCTATATTGGTACAGGCGAGGATTCATATTGCAGCCACAAATCCTACACATATAGTTCAATGAAGACCAAGTGCTCGAGATAGTTTGAGAAGTAACATATTTAAGGTGGTAAACACCTTGTTCGCTTAGCAGTATGGGACTAAACTTAATTAGTTGCAAGGGGGTGATACTTAGCAGCAACGAGTTTTGAAGAAAAACGCTACTACTAAGTACTTTAGCAGTAGCGCGTCCAGAAGAAGGGCGCTACTACTATATCTAGCCTGGAGGCAACGCCATGGCAATTATAGTAGTAGCGCTCGTTTCACTAGCGCACTACTGCTACTAGGCTATTAGTAGCGCGGTTTGCTGAAGCTCGCTATTGATAATTAGCAGTAGCATTTGTTTTAAACAACGCTGCTGCTAAGATTCTGCGTATAAGGTTTTCCCTAGTAGTGCATGTTGTGATTTGAATCATTCTTCCATGTATGCCCTCACTTTTGTCATGATGATTGTTGTCCCCATGTGTGAGTAGACCCTAGTTCTCGGGGATATGGATGAACCTTGGTATGTATAGGATATGAAACGTTATTATGGATATGAGATCTTCTGTTGCATGCTTAGTTTAATAACTTCGTGAATGTTGTGTAGGAGCCCCACTCAGCATTTGTGCCTTATGGCCGCGAAGTATCTCACTATCGTTGTAAAGGGCTAGGTTGTGGAGGTAATTCGAGGTGATAGTAAAATCCTACTACTACGAACCTTTGCAATTGATCAAGGAATCACGGAGAACCCTTAGAGAGGACGCATCAATGGGTAACCCATAATTATCATGAGTCGTAACCCTCTGCAGGAGACTATGATGGCGGTGTCGTGGCATGAAATCAACCTTCAATAGAACATGTACTGTACTCGGTTCCAGCTAGCATAATCATCAACAGTGGCTCAAGTATCCATTTCATACTATTCCTAAGCATAGGTGCGGTAGAAACATACCAATGAGGATTCTGGACTCCCTGAGAACGCCTTACTCTTCTGTTGTTTCTTTAGTCACTCTAGTCATTACTCTTTATTTACTTTCATGTTATTTATTTTAAAGTTCACTCCATTACTCAATTATCATTTATATCCGTCCTCACTCTACTTTAAGTCTACAATTATCTGTAGGCACAAAAATACATAATTCACTACAATAGGCCAAAATCTGATTCCTATGCCCCCTGTGGGATCGATACCCTTACTCTGCACTCGCACACCATCACATTCTCCCGCGAAGTGTTAGGGTCTCTAATGGAAACCGCCCCCTCCAACACACAACTCCATTTTTGTACATGATTTCAACTTCAATATTTTCTATGATAAATAAATACCATTGTAAGTCCCTTTCTCAATTTTTAGAAATTTTGAGTTGGTTTGCTAGTTTCCAAGCATTAACGTATTTTTCGAGCACTAAAAATGGTAAAATGCTCATCGATTCAACAAAGTGTGCAAACGAGTATCGAAAGGGCTAAAACATGGCATGGTATCTTCATTGGAACCATGTAGGGTGTTGTATAATTTTGAGAGTGTTACAGCAAAAACTCGATGCACTTCGTATACAAACCAAACACTCTCTGGTGAAGTGTCACGGTCTTGAACGGAAAAAGCCCACTCCAACAGGCAAATCCATTTTTCTAAATGATTTTAAATTCAATATTTTTATATGATTAATACACAACATTGGAAGTCCCTTGCTGAAATTTTAGAAGTTTTTGAGTTGGTTTGCTATTTTTCAAGCATTAACTGATTTCCCGGCCACTAAAGAGGGCAAAACGCTCATCGGTTCACCAAAGCGTGCAAACGAGCTCCGAAATGGATGTAAATTAGCACGGTGTCTGAATTGGAACCATGTAGAGTGTGGTAAAATTTAGAGACTTACAGCGAAAAACATGATGCACTTACTTTACAAAGCGAACACTGTCCAGCGAAGTGTCAGAGTCAACAAAAAACGGCCCCTCCAAAATTGAACTCCATTATTTCAACTTCAATACTTTTATATTATTAACACCCACCATTAGAAGTCCCTTGCCAAAATTTTAGAACCTCTTGAGTTCGTTTGATATTTTTCAAGCATTAACTGATTTCCGACCACGAAAAAGACAAAAATGGTCATTGGTTCAACAAAGTGTGCAAATGAGCTATGAAAGGGATGAAACTTTGCATGTTGTATTAATTGGAACCATGTAGTGTGTGGTACAAAATTGAGAGAGTTGCGACAAAAAATTGACGCTCCTCATGTACAAACCGGACACTCCCCATTGAAGTGTCAGGTCACAAACGGAAACCGCCCCGTCCCACACACAACTCCATTTTTCTACGTGATTTCAAATTAAATCTTTTTTATGATTAATAGACACCATTGTAAGTCCTTTACTCAATTTTTAGAACCTTTTGAGTTGGTTTGCTATTTTTCAAGCATTAACTGATTTTTCGGCCACTGAAAAGGGCAAAATGCTCATCGGTTCAACAAAACATTGAAACGAGGTTAGAAAGGGATGAAACTTTGCACGGTGTCTTCATTGGACCTATGTAGGGTGTGGTGAAAATTTGAGAGTGTTGCAACAAAAACTAGCTTGACATACATTGGGTACAAACCAAGCACTCTCCAATGAAGTGTTTGGGTCTCAAATGGAAACCACCTCCTCCAACACACATTTCTATGTTTGCACATGATTTCAACTTTAATATTTTTCTATGATTAATACACGCCATTTCCCTTGCTCAAATTTATAACTTTTGAGTTGGTTTGCTATTTTTCAAGCATTAACTGATTTTCAGGCCACTAAAAGTGGTAAAACACTCATCGGTTCAACAAAGCTTGCAAATGAATTACAAAAGGGATGACACTTGGCATGATGTGTTCATTGGACCCATTTATGGTGTGGTAAAAACTTTAGAGACGTACGACAAAAACTTGATGCACTTTTTATACAAACCGAACACTCTCCATCGAAGTGTTAGGGTCTCGAACAGAAAACACCCCCTCCAACACACAACTCCATTTTTCTACATGATTTAAACTTCAATATTTTTATATTATTAATAACACCATTGGCAGTCCCTTGCTAAAAGTTTAGAACCTTTTGAGTTGGTTTGCTATTTTCAAGCATTAACTGACTTTCCGGCCACTAAAAAGGGCAAAACACTCATTGGTTCAAGAAAGCATGCAAACAAGCTCCGAAAGGGATGAAAATTTGCATGTTGTTTTCATTGGAACCATCTAGGGTGTGGTACAGGCGAGGATTCATATTGCAGCCACAAATCCTACACATATAGTTCAATGAAGACCAAGTGCTCGAGATAGTTTGAGAAGTAACATATTTAAGGTGGTAAACACCTTGTTCGCTTAGCAGTATGGGACTAAACTTAATTAGTTGCAAGGGGGTGATACTTAGCAGCAACGAGTTTTGAAGAAAAACGCTACTACTAAGTACTTTAGCAGTAGCGCGTCCAGAAGAAGGGCGCTACTACTATATCTAGCCTGGAGGCAACGCCATGGCAATTATAGTAGTAGCGCTTGTTTCACCTAGCGCACTACTGCTACTAGGCTATTAGTAGCGCGGTTTGCTGAAGCTCGCTATTGATAATTAGCAGTAGCATTTGTTTTAAACAACGCTGCTGCTAAGATTCTGCGTATAAGGTTTTCCCTAGTAGTGCATGTTGTGATTTGAATCATTCTTCCATGTATGCCCTCACTTTTGTCATGATGATTGTTGTCCCCATGTGTGAGTAGACCCTAGTTCTCGGGGATATGGATGAACCTTGGTATGTATAGGATATGAAACGTTATTATGGATATGAGATCTTCTGTTGCATGCTTAGTTTAATAACTTCGTGAATGTTGTGTAGGAGCCCCACTCAGCATTTGTGCCTTATGGCCGCGAAGTATCTCACTATCGTTGTAAAGGGCTAGGTTGTGGAGGTAATTCGAGGTGATAGTAAAATCCTACTACTACGAACCTTTGCAATTGATCAAGGAATCACGGAGAACCCTTAGAGAGGACGCATCAATGGGTAACCCATAATTATCATGAGTCGTAACCCTCTGCAGGAGACTATGATGGCGGTGTCGTGGCATGAAATCAACCTTCAATAGAACATGTACTGTACTCGGTTCCAGCTAGCATAATCATCAACAGTGGCTCAAGTATCCATTTCATACTATGCCTAAGCATAGGTGCGGTAGAAACATACCAATGAGGATTCTGGACTCCCTGAGAAAGCCTTACTCTTCTGTTGTTTCTTTAGTCACTCTAGTCATTACTCTTTATTTACTTTCATGTTATTTATTTTAAAGTTCACTCCATTACTCAATTATCATTTATATCCGTCCTCACTCTACTTTAAGTCTACAATTATCTGTAGGCACAAAAATACATAATTCACTACAATAGGCAAAAATCTGATTCCTATGCCCCCTGTGGGATCGATACTCTTACTACGAAAAGGCTACAACTAAACCATCTGCACTCGCACACCATCACATTCTCCCGCGAAGTGTTAGGGTCTCTAATGGAAACCGCCCCCTCCAACACACAACTCCATTTTTGTACATGATTTCAACTTCAATATTTTCTATGATAAATAAATACCATTGTAAGTCCCTTTCTCAATTTTTAGAAATTTTGAGTTGGTTTGCTAGTTTCCAAGCATTAACGTATTTTTCGAGCACTAAAAATGGTAAAATGCTCATCGATTCAACAAAGTGTGCAAACGAGTATCGAAAGGGCTAAAACATGGCATGGTGTCTTCATTGGAACCATGTAGGGTGTTGTATAATTTTGAGAATTTTACAGCAAAAACTCGATCCACTTCGTATACAAACCAAACACTCTCTGGTGAAGTGTCACGGTCTTGAACGGAAAAAGCCCACTCCAACAGGCAAATCCATTTTTCTAAATGATTTTAAATTCAATATTTTTATATGA
Source organism: Triticum aestivum (assembly GCF_018294505.1). NCBI lineage: Eukaryota > Viridiplantae > Streptophyta > Magnoliopsida > Poales > Poaceae > Triticum > Triticum aestivum. The sequence goes on along the minus strand of NC_057808.1, from coordinate 257,120,706 downwards.
TTAATACACAACATTGGAAGTCCCTTGCTGAAATTTTAGAAGTTTTTGAGTTGGTTTGCTATTTTTCAAGCATTAACTGATTTCCCGGCCACTAAAGAGGGCAAAACGCTCATCGGTTCACCAAAGCGTGCAAACGAGCTCCGAAATGGATGTAAATTAGCACGGTGTCTGAATTGGAACCATGTAGAGTGTGGTAAAATTTAGAGACTTACAGCGAAAAACATGATGCACTTACTTTACAAAGCGAACACTGTCCAGCGAAGTGTCAGAGTCAACAAAAAACGGCCCCTCCAAAATTGAACTCCATTATTTCAACTTCAATACTTTTATATTATTAACACCCACCATTAGAAGTCCCTTGCCAAAATTTTAGAACCTCTTGAGTTCGTTTGATATTTTTCAAGCATTAACTGATTTCTGACCACGAAAAAGACAAAAATGGTCATTGGTTCAACAAAGTGTGCAAATGAGCTATGAAAGGGATGAAACTTTGCATGTTGTATTAATTGGAACCATGTAGTGTGTGGTACAAAATTGAGAGAGTTGCGACAAAAAATTGACGCTCCTCATGTACAAACCGGACACTCCCCATTGAAGTGTCAGGTCACAAACGGAAACCGCCCCGTCCCACACACAACTCCATTTTTCTACGTGATTTCAAATTAAATCTTTTTTATGATTAATAGACACCATTGTAAGTCCTTTACTCAATTTTTAGAACCTTTTGAGTTGGTTTGCTATTTTTCAAGCATTAACTGATTTTTCGGCCACTGAAAAGGGCAAAATGCTCATCGGTTCAACAAAACATTGAAACGAGGTTAGAAAGGGATGAAACTTTGCACGGTGTCTTCATTGGACCTATGTAGGGTGTGGTGAAAATTTGAGAGTGTTGCAACAAAAACTAGCCTGACATACATTGGGTACAAACCAAGCACTCTCCAATGAAGTGTTTGGGTCTCAAATAGAAACCACCTCCTCCAACACACATTTCTATGTTTGCACATGATTTCAACTTTAATATTTTTCTATGATTAATACACGCCATTTCCCTTGCTCAAATTTATAACTTTTGAGTTGATTTGCTATTTTTCAAGCATTAACTGATTTTCAGGCCACTAAAAGTGGTAAAACACTCATCGGTTCAACAAAGCTTGCAAATGAATTACAAAAGGGATGACACTTGGCATGATGTGTTCATTGGACCCATTTATGGTGTGGTAAAAACTTTAGAGACGTACGACAAAAACTTGATGCACTTTTTATACAAACCGAACACTCTCCATCGAAGTGTTAGGGTCTCGAACAGAAAACACCCCCTCCAACACACAACTCCATTTTTCTACATGATTTAAACTTCAATATTTTTATATTATTAATAACACCATTGGCAGTCCCTTGCTAAAAGTTTAGAACCTTTTGAGTTGGTTTGCTATTTTCAAGCATTAACTGACTTTCCGGCCACTAAAAAGGGCAAAACGCTCATTGGTTCAAGAAAGCATGCAAACAAGCTCCGAAAGGGATGAAAATTTGCATGTTGTTTTCATTGGAACCATCTAGGGTGTGGTACAGGCGAGGATTCATATTGCAGCCACAAATCCTACACATATAGTTCAATGAAGACCAAGTGCTCGAGATAGTTTGAGAAGTAACATATTTAAGGTGGTAAACACCTTGTTCGCTTAGCAGTATGGGACTAAACTTAATTAGTTGCAAGGGGGTGATACTTAGCAGCAACGAGTTTCGAAGAAAAACCCTACTACTAAGTACTTTAGCAGTAGCGCGTCCAGAAGAAGGGCGCTACTACTATATCTAGCCTGGAGGCAACGCCATGGCAATTATAGTAGTAGCGCTTGTTTCACCTAGCGCACTACTGCTACTAGGCTATTAGTAGCGCGGTTTGCTGAAGCTCGCTATTGATAATTAGCAGTAGCATTTGTTTTAAACAACGCTGCTGCTAAGATTCTGCGTATAAGGTTTTCCCTAGTAGTGCATGTTGTGATTTGAATCATTCTTCCATGTATGCCCTCACTTTTGTCATGATGATTGTTGTCCCCATGTGTGAGTAGACCCTAGTTCTCGGGGATATGGATGAACCTTGGTATGTATAGGATATGAAACGTTATTATGGATATGAGATCTTCTGTTGCATGCTTAGTTTAATAACTTCGTGAATGTTGTGTAGGAGCCCCACTCAGCATTTGTGCCTTATGGCCGCGAAGTATCTCACTATCGTTGTAAAGGGCTAGGTTGTGGAGGTAATTCGAGGTGATAGTAAAATCCTACTACTACGAACCTTTGCAATTGATCAAGGAATCACGGAGAACCCTTAGAGAGGACGCATCAATGGGTAACCCATAATTATCATGAGTCGTAACCCTCTGCAGGAGACTATGATGGCGGTGTCGTGGCATGAAATCAACCTTCAATAGAACATGTACTGTACTCGGTTCCAGCTAGCATAATCATCAACAGTGGCTCAAGTATCCATTTCATACTATTCCTAAGCATAGGTGCGGTAGAAACATACCAATGAGGATTCTGGACTCCCTGAGAACGCCTTACTCTTCTGTTGTTTCTTTAGTCACTCTAGTCATTACTCTTTATTTACTTTCATGTTATTTATTTTAAAGTTCACTCCATTACTCAATTATCATTTATATCCGTCCTCACTCTACTTTAAGTCTACAATTATCTGTAGGCACAAAAATACATAATTCACTACAATAGGCCAAAATCTGATTCCTATGCCCCCTGTGGGATCGATACCCTTACTCTGCACTCGCACACCATCACATTCTCCCGCGAAGTGTTAGGGTCTCTAATGGAAACCGCCCCCTCCAACACACAACTCCATTTTTGTACATGATTTCAACTTCAATATTTTCTATGATAAATAAATACCATTGTAAGTCCCTTTCTCAATTTTTAGAAATTTTGAGTTGGTTTGCTAGTTTCCAAGCATTAACGTATTTTTCGAGCACTAAAAATGGTAAAATGCTCATCGATTCAACAAAGTGTGCAAACGAGTATCGAAAGGGCTAAAACATGGCATGGTGTCTTCATTGGAACCATGTAGGGTGTTGTATAATTTTGAGAGTGTTACAGCAAAAACTCGATGCACTTCGTATACAAACCAAACACTCTCTGGTGAAGTGTTACGGTCTTGAACGGAAAAAGCCCACTCCAACAGGCAAATCCATTTTTCTAAATGATTTTAAATTCAATATTTTTATATGATTAATACCCAACATTGGAAGTCCCTTGCTGAAATTTTAGAAGTTTTTGAGTTGGTTTGCTATTTTTCAAGCATTAACTGATTTCCCGGCCACTAAAGAGGGCAAAACGCTCATCGGTTCACCAAAGCGTGCAAACGAGCTCTGAAATGGATGTAAATTAGCACAGTGTCTGAATTGGAACCATGTAGAGTGTGGTAAAATTTAGAGACTTACAGCGAAAAACATGATGCACTTACTTTACAAAGCGAACACTGTCCAGCGAAGTGTCAGAGTCAACAAAAAACGGCCCCTCCAAAATTGAACTCCATTATTTCAACTTCAATACTTTTATATTATTAACACCCACCATTAGAAGTCCCTTGCCAAAATTTTAGAACCTCTTGAGTTCGTTTGATATTTTTCAAGCTTTAACTGATTTCCGACCACGAAAAAGACAAAAATGGTCATTGGTTCAACAAAGTGTGCAAATGAGCTATGAAAGGGATGAAACTTTGCATGTTGTATTAATTGGAACCATGTAGTGTGTGGTACAAAATTGAGAGAGTTGCGACAAAAAATTGACGCTCCTCATGTACAAACCGGACACTCCCCACTGAAGTGTCAGGTCACAAACGGAAACCGCCCCGTCCCACACACAACTCCATTTTTCTACGTGATTTCAAATTAAATCTTTTTTATGATTAATAGACACCATTGTAAGTCCTTTACTCAATTTTTAGAACCTTTTGAGTTGGTTTGCTATTTTTCAAGCATTAACTGATTTTTCGGCCACTAAAAAGGGCAAAATGCTCATCGGTTCAACAAAACATTGAAACGAGGTTAGAAAGGGATGAAACTTTGCACGGTGTCTTCATTGGACCTATGTAGGGTGTGGTGAAAATTTGAGAGTGTTGCAACAAAAACTAGCTTGACATACATTGGGTACAAACCAAGCACTCTCCAATGAAGTGTTTGGGTCTCAAATGGAAACCACCTCCTCCAACACACATTTCTATGTTTGCACATGATTTCAACTTTAATATTTTTCTATGATTAATACACGCCATTTCCCTTGCTCAAATTTATAACTTTTGAGTTGGTTTGCTATTTTTCAAGCATTAACTGATTTTCGGGCCACTAAAAGTGGTAAAACACTCATCGGTTCAACAAAGCTTGCAAATGAATTACAAAAGGGATGACACTTGGCATGATGTGTTCATTGGACCCATTTATGGTGTGGTAAAAACTTTAGAGACGTACGACAAAAACTTGATGCACTTTTTATACAAACCGAACACTCTCCATCGAAGTGTTAGGGTCTCGAACAGAAAACACCCCCTCCAACACACAACTCCATTTTTCTACATGATTTAAACTTCAATATTTTTATATTATTAATAACACCATTGGCAGTCCCTTGCTAAAAGTTTAGAACCTTTTGAGTTGGTTTGCTATTTTCAAGCATTAACTAACTTTCCGGCCACTAAAAAGGGCAAAACGCTCATTGGTTCAAGAAAGCATGCAAACAAGCTCCGAAAGGGATGAAAATTTGCATGTTGTTTTCATTGGAACCATCTAGGGTGTGGTACAAAACTGAGAGAGTTACGGCAAAAACTTGACGCACTTCATGTACAAGTCGAGCACTCTCCCATGAAGTGTTAGGCTCACGAACGAAAACCGCCCCTCCAACGCACCAATCCATTTTCCTACATGATTTCAACTTCAATATCTTCCTATGGTTAATAAACAACATTGGAAGTACATTTCTTAAATTTTTGAGCTTTTTGAGTTGGTTTGCTATTTTTCAAGCATTAATTGATTTTTCGACCACCAAAAAGGGCAAAACGCTCATTGGTCCAACAAAGCGTGGAAACAAGCTCTGAAAGGGAAGAAACTTGGCATGGTGTCTTCATTGGACCCATGTAGGGTGTGGTAAAACTTTGAGTGCATGACAGCAAAAATTTTGCACACTTTGTGTACAAACCGAACACTCTTCGACAAGGTGCCAAGGTCTCAAATGAAAATTGCCCCCTTCAACACACAACTCCATTTTCAATGATTCCAACTTCAGTCTTTTTCTATGATTAGTAAACACCATTATAATTCCCTTGCTCAAATTTTAGAAAAGTTCAAGTTGGTTTGTTATTTTCAAGCATTAACTGATTTCGGCCACTAAAAAGGGAAAAACGCTCATCGATTCAACAAAAAGCATGGAACGAGCTCTGAAAGGGATGAAACTTGGAATTGTGTCTTCATTGGAACCATCTAAGCTATGGTACAAATTGGAGAGCTTTATGACAAAAACTTGATGCACTTCGTGTATAAACCGATCACTCTACAACGAATAGAAGGGCTCGCCTAACATAGAAAACTACATTTTTTACAACATTTCCCCTTTAAACTATTTCTATGTTGAATATACACCACTAAAAGCGCAATGCTCAAGCTTGAGACTACGATCTGGGTTAATAAACATGATATGTGCAAGCACTTTCCTTACATTCAAGACTTGTGGCGGTAGTTATTTTTGCCCACCACTTCTGCGCATATTTGCTTTCATATATATACAAATCGACCCCCACACTACTGCAGGACGCTGCTAACGCGACACTACGATCAGAGACCCTTCGACGAAACTATGTGCGATACAATAATCGCAAACGGTGGTGCAAAAAAACCGTCAAAAAGGTGCAAAACATTTGCGATGGCGGATGCATCAAACACGGTTAAGATTTTGGTTGCGTATGTGATTCAGGGCATACGGTTAAGTTAAATTGACTGTTTGCGATGAGGAGGAACAAAAGAAATAGGCTGCCAGATGAAGGTGCGTGCGATATGCAGCATACGCTTCACTCGGATGAACTGTTTATGATTAGGCAACACAAAAGAAATAGTCAGCCAGATCAAGGTGTGTGCGATATACGACATGCGGTTCACTCGGATGAACTGTTTGCGTTGAGACAAGAGAACAGAAATGGTTCAATATAACAAGATGTGTGTGATACGCGGCAAACAGGTCTGTAATCAGAAATGTGTGCGAAGACCGATAATAACACAGACGGTTGCTGCTAATAAGACGTGTGTGATATGCTCTGTCTACACAACATCTATTGGCCATTGGGGGACGGGCGATCATCCGGATACGCCATAAGGAAGCGAAGAGGCATCCTATATCAGCAAGGACTAGCTGTTCCACCAGTAGCTCATGTAAGAGAACTCTCATGTTAAGTGTGCTCAGGCTAGAGCAGCCATCAGATGGGTGACTGGATGGGAAGTTGTGTTGATGTTAAATTAACTGATAGGATGGATCATATCTATCAAATTAAATGACTGATATGACCCATCCCATGAGTTAATTTAACCTTGAGGTCCGTGTTTTTTATATTTTATATTTTTTAACACATGTTAAAGAAGGTCTACCGCATTACTTTTTGACAATGTGCGATACGTGGCATACAATTGATCCATCCGACCTGTTTGTGATGGAATAAGCCGTGTGTGTTGTGGGCAAACGCTTGCTAGTGTAGAACCTTTTGCGATTGATGAATTCATCGCCGACGGGTTCCCTAGTGTGGTCCGTGTTCATCTCATCATCATCTACTTCTTGTGCTAGCTCGATGTTCCTCATATGCTAAGTTTCCATTAATTGATGGTGTTTTATGAACACGCCACCATTTCCTCACCTGTTTCCAACCACCCAGCGATATTGCGCATAAACCTAGGCGGCGCGCGGCGCACTGAGGCAACAAACGCAGCCTGTAGCACATCCACCTTTTCCAAGCATGCTAACCCACTAAAGCACCGCCTCTGCCATCTACCTCATAAACGAGGAAAACTAGAAGGCGCCACGGCCCGTCGAGGCCGCGGGGCTCCCCGACAACGCGATGGACGACGCCGTGATGCGCGTCATCGCCAGGGTTGAGAAGACCCTTGGCGCATGGCGCTTCAGCGCCGCGGATCAAGATAGGCATGTCAGCATCGACAGGCTGCAGCTCACCGCACAACATGATCGATGGCGCGCCATATAGCAAGCTAGGCGCGTCCGCACCGATAGGCTGCCGCTCGCCGCACGGCGAGACCACTGGAGCACCGCAGAGTGAGAGGCGCGGCACGCCGCACAGCAAGAGCGGATCCATCGGCGCTTGCCTGCTATCGACACGGCATCGCAGCTGGGTACACGTCCTGTTAGTACCCCCATTCCTCGCCAGGAGTGGGCAGAGGCCCTCTACGCCGTACTTGCACCAGAGGCCGGCCGCGCCGTACTTGCACCGGACGCCTGCCGCGCCGTTCGCATGGGTCGCGCCATTCGCCTTGTCCGCAGCCCGCTCGATGCCAACGTGCTGGTCGGTAGGCTCGAGCATCTCCTTGGCCCAGGTGTCCTCCTGGGCGCAGTAGAGGAACATGGCCGTCGCATCCTCGAGCTAGTGATCTCCGATGAAGGAGCCAACTTGGAGCTCGAGATCGCGCTCCAGATGTACCGCGAGCATGTCGACCACTTGGACGAACGCCTGCACGAGTTCAGGCAGAGCCAAGAGCTACCGTAGGCAAGGGCTGCTGGTCTTGGTCTCATGGATGCGTTTTATTTTGTTGAGTCGTTTTGACGTGGATAGCTATGTATTTACAGCAATCATAGTATTGCTCTGTTTATTGCTCTGTTTCAATGTGTGTACTCTGTTTTCCGTTCTTATATGTTCTGTTTCAATGTGTGTATATACGCTTTCCATTCTGTATATGTGGATGATAACAACTAGATTCAAATTAGTATAAGAAAACATAGAAAACGGAATTAATAATATATATATATATTAATTGTTCATTAGTACATCACATAATATATATAATATCATCACATATATGTGATGATACTTAACTACTAGGTACAATGCATAAAATTGAAAACGAACAATACTAAAACTAATAATCCCTCCTGGGGCCAGTATTCCGGTAGCCCCTCGCCAACAGCTCCCTGGTGCGCAGCGTCTTCCCAGTGCGGAGGCAGTACTCCGCCTCCTCCACCTCGCAGAGCTTGACGTACCGATCTGCCTCTTGCTGGCGGACGAGCATGAACGATATTGCCATTTTGTTGGGCGCCCACCGGAGCTCCTCGTCGGTGGCACGCTGGAGCTTATCGGTCCACCTCCACGCAGCGACGAGGCGCCCAACGCCTTTGACCTTCCTCGTGAAGTACTCGTCTTCGTACACCTCCTCCGCACGATGATGCATCAACCCCCAAAGCTCCACCGCCTCCTTTTTCCACAATGCATCACGGGCTTCACAGGCCGCCTGGTACCTGGCTTCCTCCTCCACCATCTCCTTCTTGAACGCCACTTGCCTGGCTTTCTCAGCCGGCGGCAGGGACTTCCATAGACAAAGATTATACTGGCCCCAAAACCAATCCAAAGTTGGGGGGTCCGGCGCAACCTCATCCGGCGTCGCATAGGGGTCCTCGTCGCTGCTATTCGAGTGAGTGTCCTCAGGGGGCGGCGACTCCTCGTCGGCGCGTGGGCAGACCGGCGGCGCCATGGCAGAGATTAGAGAGAGAGAGAGAGAGGGCGAGCGAGGGGAGGATGTAGATGAGAATGCAGGCGGGATGACGTGAGCAAGGTAGTATTTATTGGCGGCCGGAATCTGGATCGACGGAAACAGTACACACGTCGGTTGCCGGAATTTACGAGTAATGTAGTTTGAATTACACACGATTCCCGCAGCAAAATCCGTGCGTGAACATAATAACTGACTATTTCCAATACAGAACCGTGTCTGATTAATGAACCCCGCCACTCACCTACCAAACCCCGAGCCGCGAGATAGAGTGCCAATCGTGTGGGGGCCGGTTGTCTTGCCAGATCTTTATATTTTCTTTTTTGAACACCAAATATTTACATCGTGTGATGATTTTTTTAACTCGCACACAAGTACACAAAAATATGGTTTTTCAAACCGTTATGGTAGCCGTTGCATGTAGATGTAGTTCAAATTTGAATTACGGTCATTAAATGGTTAGAAAATCACTTAAATGTCTTTATAAGGTCAAATGACCCCTGAAATTTTCCAAATTTTCACATGACAGTTGTATTAGTGCACGTTAAATGTAGAAAAAAATTTGATGGCCGTAAGAGGAAGCTATCTCCTGTTCGTCATCAAACATGCATTGTTCCCTCTCGGAACCACGAGCCTTCTAGTGAGTTTCTCCCGTTTGTGAGTGGGGTGTGTCCAAACTTTCGTCAAACAGGCCAATTTTTTTACCACATCATCTTTGTGGCATGACATTACATCAAGCAAGGTTTCATGTTTTTCTGATCATTTTTAATTTTTTGGAATTAAAATGCCATGGCACTCCATGCATGTGTCCATGCCGCGAGACCAATATGTTTGAAAATTCCTTCTAATTTACTGCACAAGGAATTAACTCGCACACAAGTACACAAATATGATTTTTTCAAACCATTATGGTTAGCCGTTGCATGTAGATGTAGTTCAAATTTGAATTACGGTCATTAAATGGCTAGAAAATCACTTAAATGACTTTAAAAGGTCATATGACCCCTGAAATTTTCCAAATTTTCACATGACAGTTGTATTAGTGCACGTTAAATGTAGGAAAAAAATTGAAGGCCGTAAAACGAAGCTATCTCCCGTTCGTCATGAAACATGCATTGTTCCCTCTCAGAACCATGAGCCTTCTAGTGAGTTGCTTCGTGAGGGGGGTGTGTCCAAACTTTCGTCAAACAAACCAATTTTTTTACCACATCATCTTGGTGGCATGACATTACATCAAGCAAGGTTTCATGTTTTTCTGATCATTTTTAATTTTTTTGGAATTAAAATGCCATGGCACTGTATGCATGTGTCCATGCCGTGAGACCAATATGTTTGAAAATTCCTTCTAATTTACTGCACATGGAATTAACTCGCACACAAGTACACAAACATGATTTTTCAAACCATTATGCTTAGCCGTTGCATGTAGATATAGTTCAAAGCTGAATTATGGTCATTAAATGGCTAGAAATCACTTAAATGTCTTTAAAAGATCAAATGACCCCTAGAATTTTCCAAATTTTCACATGACAGTTGTAGTAGTGCACGTTAAACATAGAAAAAATTTGAAGGCCCTAAGAGGAAGCTATCTCCTGTTCGTCATCAAACATGCATTGTTACCTCTCCGAACCACGAGCCTTCTAGTGAGTTGCTCCGGTTGTTAGGGGTGTGTGTCCAAACTTTCGTCAAACAGCTAATTTTTTTACCACATCATCTTGGTGGCATGACATTACATCAAGCAAGGTTTCATGTTTTCTGATCATTTTTTAATTTTTTGGAATTAAAATGCCATGGCACTCCATGCATACATATGCATGTCTCCATGGCGCGAGACCAATATGTTTGAAAATTCCTTCTAATTTACTGCACATGGAATTAACTCGCACACAAGTACGCAAATATGATTTTTCAAACCGTTATGGTTAGTCGTTGCATGTAGATGTAGTTCAAATCTGAATTACGGTCATTAAACACTACTGCATGATGGTCCAAATGCGACACTACGATCGGAGACCCTTCGACGAAACTGTGTGCGATGCCATAATCACAAACGATGGTGTAAAAAACCGTAAAAAAGGTGCAAAACGTTTGCGATGACGGATGCATCAAACACAGTTCAGATTCTAGTTGCGTGTGCGATGCAAGGCCTACGGTTCAGTTCAATTACCTATTTGGGATGAGGAGGAACAAAAGAAATGGGTAGCCAGATGAAGGCGTGTGCGATATACAACATACGGTTCACTAGGATGAACTGTGTGTGATTAGGCAACACAATGGAAACGGTTCAACTGAACAAGATGTGTGTGATACGCGGAAAACAGGTCCGTAATCAGAAATGTGTGCGAAGACCAATAATAACAGAGACGATTGCTGCTAATAAGCTATGTGATTTGCTCTGTCTACAGTAGAATAACCTGTATATATATATATAAATGAAATAAACATCCAATTACATAAGTGACTATACAGATCATTCGCACACACCTCAATAAACAATTGCATGCATTCTAAAGTAGGAGAGACGATCGTCTGGTCATGTACTTCTTGTGACGCTCCCGCCACTGCTCTGTGGCTCGATCCCTCGTCTGGGGCAGGAAGAAGACACTTCCTCATGTCAACGATCCGCCTGTACATCTCGTATCTTGTGTACGCGTCCATGGCCGAGTACTTGACATGTTGTTCATCCAGTCTCTCATGCCACACACTGTGCCAGGCGTTCTTGTCCTTATTGATCTCATTCTTCATCTTCATGTAGTAGGGGTCGATGATGGCCGAGGCGAGGTCAACCAGGGAGTTCAGTTTGTTTTTGTCGCTGCCCCATACCTTGTAGTGGTGCTGGATGTTGACAAGATTCAGGCATTTCAAGTCCGAAACCTTGAGCGCTTTTAGATCGTTGCTGGTGTCCACCGTAGCAAAACTGTAGTCAGAGCTGTTGATAAACCTGGAGAAACGCTAGCAAGGCCTTGTGGCAAGGTGGTAGTGGTAGACGAGGACGTCATGTCGCACACACAACTGGGCGACAACAACCTTCTGATCATGCCCGGCACGACCAATGGTGTACTCGAGGTCGAAGCCGACCACTCGGTACTTGTCCTCGGCAAGGAACTGCTCCATAGTTTGGATGGAGCTCTCCACCGAGACCGGATCGTTTGTGTACACCACCGAGAGGGCCTTCCCCCTCACGTGGGTGTCCACTACATGATGCTTGGTGAACTACCCGCTGTTGTCGTCGTCAGCTGCTGGGAGCGCCATTGGAGCCACGGGGAGCGCCATTGGAACCGCTGGATGTCCTCTCTGTATGTGTCGTTGTGGGTGTGCTTATTGTGTCGTGTGACACGAGACATATAAGGTAAATGGCCGCAGGAATAAATGGGGGCCGGGCGGCCTGGATTCTCTGCGCGTCTGCATGGCAGTTTTTGCAGCGGACAACTGCATCGGCGCGCCGCGCCCGGCGCAACCACATGCACATGAACATGCGTGTAAGACCCACGATGCGGCTATATCTCCCACATGTCGAGGCACGACTTAGAGGCATAACCGCATTGTAGGTATTGTCGCAAGAAGGGTCATCTTCACACAATCCCATGTAATGAACAAGAATGGGATAAAGAGAGTTGGCTTACAATCGCCACTTCACACAATACATAAATAAATTCGTACATCATCCAGAGTACACACATAGGTCCGACTACGGAACCAAAACAAAAGAAGACAACCCCAAATGCTAGATCCCCGATCGTCCCAACTGGGCTCCACTACTGATCATCAGGAAACGAAACATAGTAACGACCAAGGTCCTCGTCGAACTCCCACTTGAGCTCGGTTGCATCACCTGCACTGGTATCATCGGCACCTGCAACTGTTTTGGAAGTATCTGTGAGTCACGAGGACTCAGCAATCTCACACCCGCGAGATCAAGACTATTTAAGCTTAAGGGTAGGAAAATGGTAGTGAGGTGGAGCTGCAGCAAGCACTAAGCATATATGGTGGCTAACATACGCAAATAAGAGCGAGAAGAGGAGCAACGGAACGGTCGTCAACTAGCAATGATCAAGAAGTGATCCTGAACTCCTACTTACGTCAAACATAACCCAAAAGCCGTGTTCACTTCCCGGACTCCGTCGAAAAGAGACCATCACGGTTACACACACGGTTGATGCATTTTAATTAAGTCAAGTGTCAAGTTCTCTACAAACGGATATTAACAAATTCCCATCTGCCACATAACCGCAGGCATGGCTCTCGAAAGTTTATACCCTGCAGGGGTGTCCCAACTTAGCCCATTATAAGCTCTCACGGTCAACGAAGGATATTCCTTCTCCCGGGAAGACCCGATCAGTCTCGGAATCCCGGTTTACAAGACATTTCGACAATGGTAAAACAAGACCAGCAAAGCCGCCCGAATGTGCCGACAAATCCTGATAGGAGCTGCACATATCTCGTTCTCAGGGCACACCGGATTGTCCAAACTTCTGATAGGCGAGCCCAGAGTTGCCCCTGGTGGCCACCGGCAGCTGACAGTTTGGACCAACACTCAGAGGAGCACTGGCCCGGGGGTTTAAAATAAAGATGACCCTTGAGTCTGCAGAACCCAAGGGAAAAGGCTTAGGTGGCAAATGTTAAAAACAAGGTTGGGCCTTGCTGGAGGAGTTTTATTCAAAGTGAACTGTCAAGGGGGTCCCATAAATCACCCAACCGCGTAAGGAACGCAAAATCAAGGAACATAACACCGGTATGACGGAAACAAGGGCGGCAAGAGTGGAACAAAACACCAGGCATAAGGCCGAGCCTTCCACCCTTTACCAAGTATATAGATGCATTAATTAAATAAGAGATATTGTGATATCCCAACAAAGTTCATGATATCCATGTTCCAACATGGAACAAACTTCATCTTCACCTGCAACTAGCAACGCTATAAGAGGGGCTGAGCAAAAGCGGTAACATAGCCAAACAACGGTTTGCTAGGAAGGGTGAAAAGGTTAGAGGCTGACATGGCAATTTGGGAGGCTTGATAAACAAGTGGTAGGTAGCGCGGCAAAGCAATAGAGAGAACAACTAGCAAGCAAAGATAGAAGTGATTTCGAGGGTATGGTCATCTTTCCTGAAATCCCGCTAGGAAGAAGAACGAGTCCATGAAGAAGACAAAAGGACGTAGTCGAACGAATCCTCACAACTCCGGAACGAAACCGAAGCTAACGAGAGAAGCAAACCGGAAAGAAGCAAACAACATAGTAAACAACCACCACATACACATGTCATGATGCACAAACAAGTATGATGCATGTCCGATTTAATGAGGCATGGCATGGCAAAATGCAACAAACAATACTACAAATTAAGTGGAGCTCAATATGCAACGAGTTGCATGTTGACAAAACACCACATCAATTATTTAGTTCTCTCCCGTTTATGTACCCAACAATATTAAATGTTGTTAAACATGGAAATATGTGAAGCATAATAAAACTACCTATCTAGGAAAGTTTAAATGAGACCAGAAACAACAAACAACAATTCTGGAAAATCCTCATGTCATATTTCAAATTTGCTACTGTTCTACCCTATACACAATTTTAGAGTTGTTAAACATGCCAAATAATGCTACCATGTTAATCTATGCATTTTTCTAGCCCATTTACATATAAAGTTTATTAAAATTGGAGCTACGGTTATTTAGTTATGAAATAAACCATGTTAACATATCATTATACAAATTAAATGCAAACATCCATTTTAGACATTTCAAACATGGATGAAAGATACATATTATGAAAGTACATGAAAACATGAGCATTTTACATATAACATGTTTTATTTGGATGCATGGACTGGAATTATTGTAAATATACATGCACTGGAATTAGACAAATCCCAGCGAACATTAAAAAAAAGGAAGCGGGCCGAATGCTGCGCACTGTGGAAGCCCAACAGCAGATCTGGCCCAAAGCGGATGAGTGATTGTGCAGAGAAAAAGAAAACAAGGCAAAAACTGGGGGCACCTGGGACTCGAACCCAGTACCTCCCGGATGCGAGCGCGTGTGGCTAACCAGCTGGGCTACTGCTGTGATCTCGCTAGAGTAGGAGCATGGCACACTTTGAATGGATGCCAAGGCCAATCCCTGACCTTCCATGAACGAACAGGAATCCTTGCCGGCGGTGAACTCGATCAAGACGGCGACTATAGAGGCTGTAGAACACCAGCGGGCGTGCGGAACAGGGACGTTGGTGCGCTGTGAGGATAAATCATGCAGAAGACTAGGGTGTGCGGGAAGACTCGAGGACGAGCTCGAGGTCGCCTCGGCCATGGCGGCGGCGAGATGAAGCAGGGCCACGGACTCCCAATCGAGCGCAGCCATGCGCATGTGCAGATGCATGTGCGTGGGGGTGCAGAAAGGGCGGCAAGGGTAACAAAGTCAGCGAGCATGTGTGCAGCAAGAAGCAGAGCGAACAGAGGAGGTGTACAGTGACGTGCACGAGCACGAACTTGAGCTCGAGGTCACGGCCATGGCGGCCGAAACCAGCGACGCGACGAGGCATGCGGGTGTGCGGGCGTGCGAGGAAACTGGCAAGGATGCGAGCATAGCATGTTGTGCGTGGACGCGGCTACGGACAGAGAGTGAGGTGCTCTGTTTCGTGCGCAAGGCAAGGGTACAGCGACAAGTCTCTGGCATGAACAGATCGAGGCCGAACGGAAAACAAACGACGCCGATGGAGAGCGAGGAGGGGCGGCTGCTCACCGGGGTCCCGTAGGACAAGATGAAGAGGCCGGAAGTACAACGTCAGAGGTGCGAGGAGGCGCTGATCATGGCGGTGTTCGGCTCCGTGAAGAAGAGGAAGCAGGGGAAGAAGACGTCGACGTAGTGGAGGCGACCTGGTGCGGGGAAGACGCCTGAACGGACGTAGTGGACGTAGAGGAAGAAGATGGGCATCTCGGAGACGATCTTGACGCCCTCCGGCTGCGAGAACGACGACGGACGCCGGCGGGTTTTTCTCTTGGGTTCTCTGTTCTTGGAGAAGAGAAGAACAACGAGAGGAAGCAGAGGGCTTGTGGCGGCGGCGGGAGGGGGAAGAGAGAAACCCTAGAGCGATGTATTGGGGGTTTTATAGGAGGGGAGGCACGGGATCGTGGCTGCCCTCGTGGCCATGTATGCTACTGCTCCAGTTTTACTGTGAGGGGGAAGGTGTGCGTGAGGTGGAAGAAAAGGAGGGAGAAGAGAGAATGACAGGTGGGGGCGGCTAGGAGCAGGTGCAAAAATTACCAGGGGAGAGAGGAGTTGGGCTAGATCGGCTGGACTTGAACTGGAGGAGGAGGCCCAAGTGCGCTGCTAGGAGGCCACTGCCCTCTTCTTTCTTTTCTTCACACCGAAAAAAGAGAAAATAAATACACAGGGGTAATGGAGAGGTGTGAGACAGAGATAAGAATATCCTTGGACTCCTGGATTTATGTAGACTTTGAATAAATTGCTTTGGGCATTTTTAGAGAAAGAAAATTATCTCAAGTTTGAATTAAATTCAAACTTGAGGCAATTTTTATTCCGACCAAATCAATTCCAAAAGATCTCAAAATTGGCAGACAAGCTGTAGGCATGGTTGAGAATTTACAGGAAAAGAATGAACATTATTTGGGGCAGAAAATATGACGCTTGCATCAATGGGTGAAATTTGAAGAAAGGAAGAAGTGCAATGGTTTGCACTTGGAGAAGGGCCTTGAAGAAAAGAAGAAGATGCAAACAACCATAGGAGGAGGAGGAGAAGATGGAGAGGACAACCAACACATCAACATGAAGAATGCAACCCACATGATGGTCATGATGCAATAAACGACAAGAAGCATATCAAAACATATAGCATATAACAAAGTGAGATGACCATGGAAACAACAAGGATGGTGCAATGCAATATAACCAATGATGAACTAGATGCAATAAGCAAAATATGAAAATGGCACTCATCATGATCATGGCATAAACACATGGGAATGAAATATGCAAAACAATTATGATAATGCAACAAACACAATAAACACACAACAATAACTAAAAATAAAAGGAAGGCATCTGGAGCATCGGTCTCGGGGCATTACAATGCGTGATCGTGCCCCGGCCCCAAACACTGGCAGCCCGCCTGGAGGGACGAGGGTAGAGCACCCGGAGGGACGCGAGAGCAGAGCGCGCCGCGGCGACCTGAACCGCAAGCAACCACACGCATAGAGGAGTTGAACACGCAGTAAATGGTCGCCTACAAGCCGGCTGACAGTTGCGTCGCTGCGTAGAGAGCGGCCGTGTGACCACCTCCGTCTAGTCTATAGTCCCCTTTGTATTTTGTGCCATACTTCGCCCTCAAATTTAACCAACAAAATGTTAATGCATTTTATAAAAATTATATAATTGGAAACTATGTTCAAATACGAATCCAACTATATAATCTTTGGCGACATGCATTCATATTTTATTAGTTAAATCATACTCATAAACCAGGACGGGGGTATAGTAGGTAATTAAATTGCAAACGTTTTTTTATTAACCGTATGTGTACGTGGCCTTTCGTCCTCCTCTCGGATGTCTTGTCACCCCGCTGCCGCAGATGGCTTACAGCGCAATCTTGCGCAGCGCGCAGGGGCGTTCTTTTGGCCAAACGGTGGCGCCAATGAATCGTCGGTGAGTCCATTCCCGCGCAACCTCACAGGTTCCCGCGCAAGCTCCGGCACGACTCGGTGAAATCCCCCAAAATCCCAGTGCTTACCGGCCTGCTATAAAAACCCTGACGACCGGCGAGTCCTGCGTCGCATTTTCCCCTCCCTCCCTGTAGCTTATCTCGTCTGCTTCTCCCACAATCGCCAATGGCACCGGTCCGTCGTCGTCGCTCAGCCACTCCACCATCATCAGAGGACAGCTCCAGCTGGGAGGCTACACCGCGGTGGCGGCGCAGTCCCCGGTGTAGTGTAGTGCGCGTGGCGTCCCTGTTGGGTGTGCGCGGAACACCCACCACACGCTCCACCGTCGCTGCCCGTCGGCAACTGTTGCCGGCTACCGTTGCCGCCACACCACCATCGGAAGCCAAGGCCATTGCCCGCTCCGCCGCCGTGGTTCGAAGGCGAGAGGTGGCCGTCGTGGCCGCCACCCCACTGCCGGCCACCGTGGCCATCACCCGCTCTGCCACCGCGGCCCGAAGGCGGGAGGTGGTGGTCGTGGCCGCCACCCTATCGTCGACCACCGTGGCCGCCAGCCCACCGTCGACCGCCGGGGTCATCACCTGCTCTGCCACCGCCGCCCGAAGGCGGGAGGCGGAGGTGGATGCCTGCACGTGCGTCAGCGACCTTGCGCGCTACACCGAGTTACTGCGGGAGGAGGAGGAGCGTCTCGTCGAGCATGCAAAGAGCTTTTCCGCCGCCGTGGCCGTGGCACACGCTGCATCAGAGGCGAGGAATCAGGAGATCTACGAGGAGAACCACCACTTCAAGAGGGGTCGTCTGGAGCGGCAGAGGGCGTTCGAGGTGAGCGTCGCTGAAGCTGCAACAACGGCAGGCACCGTATTGCGGTTGCCCAGCTCATTGGTAGGCTCCTCCTCCTCCACCTCTTACTGAGCACGCTTGGTAGAGGAGAGGCAGCGGGAAGTAGTACAAAGCCCCTCCGGAGTAGTAGTATTTAGGGGCTATTTTGTTCAGTTCATCTGACTATAGATGTGGTCGAACTGTACAACGTACTTAAAATTAGCTAGTATATATGGTTGAACTAGCTATTTTAGTACGTGGTTGGTAACAATTGGGGAAAAGTTTGGTCGGTTTAGCTATTGAGTTGAACTGTTTGTATAAATTAAGAACGACTGCTTAATCTATGAATGAAATCTATGCTTAATTACTGAATTTTAGTTGCAAAAATTAAATACTGCTAGTGATTTTTAGCTTCATATTTTGACAAATCGTAGTGTTACAAGGTTGACAAATGGCAATGTTACTAGATCAACAAATGTCAATCTTTCCAGTTTGACAAATGGCAACATACCCAATATGACAGATGCAAATCTTACCAAATTGTTTGTAAGTGGTTGCACACGGGTCATCCAAAAGAACCGTTTGCATTGAAGAGATGCACAAATCCTGCTCTCACTTTGCATATGGTGTTCTCTCTAAAACGTTTGCGATCAAGAGCCGCAAAAATCCTGCTCAGCTCATTTTCCCTTGGCTTCCTGGGGAAGCTCCCGGTTTGCATACGGGTATTCTAACTAAAACGTTTGCGATGAGTGTTTTATATTTAAAAACCATTGGCATTTTTTTCCAAAAGAAAATCATTTGATAAGTCTATACATTAAGAGAGAAAAACGCAAGTTCACTCAAACCATATCTTTCATTCAGTCATACTGTGAATTTATATTCATATGATCGAGATACAGTATTAAACCCAAGAAAAAAAACTATTTCCGGCGGCGGCAGAGGCGGCGTGCCACGCCGTCGTTGTCGTCCTCCGGGACGCCGTTGTTGAAGTCTTCAATGCAGCACAGAATGTTCTTCACTTGTAAATCAAACATCATGTCATCTCGGGATCGACGGGCGGGGCGCGGGAGGACGACAGCTGGCGGCGCTGAGAGGTAGCTTTCAACAGCGGCGTCCCATGCCGTTGAGGGGGGCGTGCGCACGGAGAGGAAGGCAGGTGGCCATGAGAGTCAAAGGGCTCGCTTCCCAGTGAGCCTGCGTAGCGTACAGCTCGCACACTTCCCGATGAGCCGGCGCATTCGAGGACAGGTTGCACGCCTCTCGGTCAGCCTGCGCACCGGACTGCGCTCTCACGCCTCCCATTTAGTCAAGGTCAAGCAGCTGTCGGCACGACACTTCCTACAGCCATTAAAACCAAGACACATGGCGTCACGTGAATGGTTAACAAAACACACACGGTTTGAATTATACAAACGTTTGAGATATTAAAGTGGCAGCTATTATTTCAAAATGCCTTTGTTGGCTGTCATTATTCGAGTGCGCCTTCTCTCAAAATGGACACGAAAAATACCACATCATGTCAGGTGCCATTCCATGATAGCATGCCAAGTTTCATGAATTTCAGACGAGTTTTGGATTTACTCAAATTTAAAAATAAAGTATCTCAATGCTTTGCCGGCAATCAACGGTGCTCTGGTGTTTGAAATTCATTCCCATTTCTTCCATGGGACCTAAGCATGCACCCAAGGACACATATTTGATTTTTCAACCAATTTATATGCACTGCAGCATGTGCATGTAGTTCAAACTTGAATTATGCACATAAATGCATTGAAAACTCAGTTAATGCATATAAATGTCCAAATGAAACCCGAAAAATCACAAAAATGACACAACACTCCTGTTGCTCTATGTTGACACGAGAAATTTTTTGAAAGCAATAAGAGGCAATGGATATCGTTTCGTCCCCAAAGGTGGGACGTTCCCTACCGAAACCATCATTGTTGTTGTGAGAAGCTCTGGTTTGTGAGAAGCATATACCCAAACCTGCCCCAAATGGGAATTTTTTTTTACCACGTCATGTTGATGCTGCTCTATGATAGCATGCCAAGTTTCATGAATTTTAGATGAGTTTTGGATTTAATAGAATTTAAAAACCAGGTATCTCAATGTTTTATCGGCAATCAATCGTGCCCTGGTGTTTGAAATTGATTACCATTTCTTGCATGGGACCTAAGCATGCACCCAAGGACACAAATTTGATTTTTCAACCAATTGATATGCACTGGAGCATGTGCATGTAGTTCAAATTTGAATTATGCACATAAATGCATTGAAAACTTAGTTAATGCATAAAAATGTCCAAACGAACCCCGAAAAATCACAAAAATTGACACAAAACTCCTGTTGTTCTATGTTGACACGAGAATTTTTTTGAAAGCAATAAGAGTCAGTGGATATCGTTTCGTCCCCAAAGGTGGGACGTTCCCTACCGAAACCATCATGCTTGTTGTGACAAGCTCTGGTTTGTGAGAAGCATATACCCAAACCTACCCCAAATGGTATTTTTTTACCACAGCATGTTGATGCCGCTCCATGATAGCATGCCAAGTTTCATGAATTTCAAACGAGTTTTGGATTTATTAGAATTAAAAAACCAGGTATCTCAATGGTTGCGGCCGAGTGACGGTCGCAGGGTGCTTGACATTCATTCCCATTTCTTGCATGGGACCTAAGCATGGAACCAAGAACACATATTTGAATTTTCAACCAATTATATTCATTAGAGCACGTGCGTGTCATTCAAATTTGAATTATGCACATGAATGCATTGAAAACTCAATTAATGCATAAAAATGTCCAAACGAACCCCGAAAAATCACAAAAATAGACACAACACTCCTATTGTTCTATGTTGATACGAGAATTTTTTTGTAAGCAATAAGAGGCAATGGATATCGTTTCGTCCCCAAATGTGGGACCTTCCCTACCGAAACCATCATGCTTGTTGTGAGAAGCTCTGGTTTGTGAGAAGCATATACCCAAACCTGCCCCAAATGGGACAAATTTTTTACCACGGCATGTTGATGCCGCTCCATGATAGCATGCCAAGTTTCATGAATTTCAGACGAGTTTTTGATTTAATAGAATTTAGAAACCAGGTATCTCAATGTTTTGCCGGCAATCAACGGTGCCCTGGTGTTTGAAATTCATTACCATTTCTTGCATGGGACCTAAGCATGCACTCAAGGACACATATTTTATTTTGCAACCAATTTATATGCACTAGAGCATGTGCATGTAGTTCAAATTTGAATTATGCACATAAATGCATTGAAAACTCAGTTAATGCATAAAAATGTCCAAACGAACCCTGAAAAATCACAAAAATTGACACAACACTCCTGTTGTTCTATGTTGACACGAGATTTTTTTGAAAGCAATAAGAGGCAGTGGATATCGTTTCGTCCCCAAAGGTGGGACGTTCCCTACCGAAACCATCATGCTTGTTGTGAGAAGCTCTAGTTCGTGAGAAGCATATACCAAAACCTGCCCCAAATGGGACAAAAATTTTACCACAGCATGTTGATGCCGCTCCATGATAGCATGCCATGTTTCATGAATTTCAGACGAGTTTTGGATTTACTAGAATTTAAAAACCAGTTATCTCAATGTTAGCGGCAGAGTGACAGTGGCAGGGTGCTTGATATTCATTCCCATTTCTTGCATGGGACCTAAGCTCGGAACCAAGAACACATATTTGAGTTTTCAACCAATTTATATGCATTAGAGCATGTGCATGTCGTTCAAATTTGAATTATGCACATGAATGCATTGAAAACTCAGTTAATGTATAAAAATGTCCAAACGAACCCCGAAAAATCACAAAAATTGACACAACACTCCTATTGTTCTATATTGACACGAGAATTTTTTGAGAGCAATAAGAGGCAATGGATATCATTTCGTCCCCAAATGTGGGAAGTTCCCTATCGAAACCATCATGCTTGTTGTCAGAAGCTCTGGTTTGTGAGAAGCATATACCCAAACCTGCCCCAAATGGGACAAAATTTTTAGCACAACATGTTGATGCCGCTCCATGATAGCATGCCAAGTTTCATGAATTTCAGACGAGTTTTGGATTTAATAGACTTTTAAAACAAGGTATCTCAATGTTTGCGGCCGAGTGACGGCTGCAGGGTGTTTGACATTCATTCCCATTTCTGGCATGGGACCTAAGCATGCAACCAAGGACACAGATTTGAATTTTCAACCAATTTATATGCATTAGAGCATGTGCATGTAGTTCAAATTTGAATTATGCACATAAATGCATTGTAAACTCAATTAATGCATAAAAATGTCCAAACGAACCCCGAAAAATCCCAAAAATTGACACAACACTCCTGTTTTTCTATGTTGACACTAGGAAAAATTGAAATCGAGAAGAGGAAATGGATATCGTTTCGTCCAGAAAGGTGAAACGTTCCCTACCAAAACCATCAGACTTGTTGTGAGAAGCTCTGGTTTGTGAGAAGCATATCCCCAAACCTGCCCCAAATGGGACAAAAAATTTACCACGGCTTGTTGATGCCGCTCCATGACAGCATGCCATGTTTCATGAATTTCAGACGATCTTTGGATTTACTAGAATTTAAAAACCAGGTATCTCAATGTTTGCGGCCGAGTGATGGTGGCATGGTGTTTGACATTCATTCCCATTACTTGCATGGGACCTAAGTAGGCAGCCAAGGACACAGATTTGAATTTTCAACTAATTTATATGCATTAGAGCATGTGCCTGTAGTTCAAACTTGAATTATGCACATGAATGCATAGAAAACTCTTAATGTATAAAAATGTCCAAGCGAACCCCAAAAATCCCAAAAATTGACACAACACTCCTGTTGTTCTATGTTGACACTAGGAAAAAATTTAGAAATCGAGAAGAGGCAACGGATATCGTTTTGTCCAGAAAGGTGAAACGTTCCCTACCGAAACCATCACACTTGTTGTGAGAAGCTCTGGTTTATGAGAAGCTTATACCCAAACCTGCCCCAAATGGGACAAATTTTTTACCACGGCGTGTTGATGCCGCTCCATGATAGCTTGCCAAGTTTCATGAATTTCAGACGAATTTTGGATTTACTAGAATTACAAAAGCAGGTACGTCGACGTTTGCCGGAGAGCCACGGTGCCGTGGTGTTCAAATTTCATCCCCATTTCTTGCATGGGACATAAGCATAAACCCATGGACACATATATGATTTTACATCCCATGTTGGTGCACCAGAGCATGTGCATGTAGTTTAATTTTGAATTGTGCACCTGAAATGGCTAGAAAACCAATTTAATGTATAAAATGTTCAAACGAACCCTGAATAATTCCAATTCTTTTACGACACACATATAGTTGCATGTTCACTGCAGATAAAAGGTCTAGCAATTCAAACACCGTCCATTGCCACTGTGATCCCATTATGTAATTCAAATCAAGATCAAAAGTCAAGTAGATCACACACAGTTTATTATCACCAACCGTGTGAGATGCAACAAAAAATATCCTGGAGCACCGTCGGTGTATAGTACGCCTATGGCTTACGCGAGAAGGTGCGTCGGCTATAGTCCACAGCCGGCGTCTCAAGCACACTAGCTCGCTCCCCAAATATCATTTCACTGTTCAATCGTCGCCGGTGAAAGATGGGCACGTGGACCCGCGTCGTGAGGGCAACTTCGGTGGCCCACTCTGGCGAGAGCGCGGCCGCAACCGCCATGCGCGTGCTAACAAGGTGCATGAGCGCGGCCGCAATCTGCGACCGGGCGGCCAAGGCAGCCCAAACGGCTGCTGTTGCTTCTCAGGTGGCGGCAGCAACATCTGCCTCGGGGATAGCAACTGGTGAGAGCGGCACAGCGGCTGTCCGTTCCACAGCGGCGGCCTTAGCCCTGTTGGAGGCCGCCCACGACCATGTCAAGGCCGCCCACGCCCAGCTTGTGGCGGTCACCGGACAAATCGAACGAAGCTTCTCCGACAACGGTTGGCAACCCACGGCCGAAGAGTTGGCAATCGCCGAGAGCATTCGAGCAGCTGTCCGTTACTCCGCCGCATACCTTGCGATGACGGAGCCCATCCAAGCCCAAATCGCATCCGCCCACACCCAGCTCGTGGCGGCCTTTTCCAAAGAGATGGCAGACGTGGATGGCAAGATGCTTGCCGAGTATGGTGCGATGGATGCCATGGAGCCCCTTCCCCAGGAGACCGTCGGGCGCGAGCTAGACATGGAGGCGGCGACGGAGATCGACGAGCACCAGTCGTAGTACTAGTACTCTTTGTTTTGTTTAATTAAGAGTGCCGGTCTTTAATTTGTTAGAGTAATGTTTAGGTCAGGTAGCTCTGTTTAATTGCTGAACTTGCTCGATTAAGAAGTGTGGGTGTGCTGTAATCTCCTTTGTGTACCCAAATTATGCAATGACGTGGATGACCACTATAACCATGGAAATTTGAACCAAAATTTTTGACGTTCAAACTCATCACAAACGGGTTAAGCTATTTGAATCGTTTGTGATTTTCACATATCGTACACAGTTCTGAATAAGGCACCGTGTCTGATGACACTTTGCGCGCCATTTTTTTCGCTGAAGCGATTCCAAATTTTCCACTTCCGCGGAAATATCTACCTCCCCGCCCCCTCCCCCTTACCAAAAGCCACATTTCCCCTATTTCCGCCTTCCTTTCCAAGTTGAAACCTTCACTCCTTGCTTGCAGCGCCGCCTCCTCGCCGGCGACCCTCCTTCACGCTGCTCGGCCTCGTCTATCCAGGCAGGTAATCCACACCCGACCCCCATCCTCCTCCTCCTCCTCCTTCCACATCCCACATGCCCCGACCGCCGGCGTGAGCGCGACACCTTCCACCCAAATCACCGACCCCTCCACCAAATAAGCGCCGCCCTAAGCCATGGTGCACGCAGTTTAGCCAGGATCTCAAGGAGCATTTGGCAGCGAAGAAGCAAATCGCGGCCGCACGCGCGGATGAGGTCGCGATGGTTGCCATTCGTTCCGACCCCCAGATCTTGGAGGAGCACCTTGCCATTTGCTAGCTACGCCGGTTAACCATGCTCGGTTTACCCGTTGCGTGTGCTGCTCCTGCCTTTCCTACACAAATTCTAGTGAATTGTGCTATCTAATTTTACCATGCAATATGTTGCTCTAGTGTATATGTTCTATATGTCGTGCAGTAAGGTGCTCACTTATTAACTGTTTTGTTAATTAGTTGTCGTCTTCAGTTAACTGTTTGGTTCAATTCTGCAAATGTGATGTTCAATTCTTCAGGCTGCAATTTTGTATTGTCTTCCATGTGAGAAATAAATTGAATTTATCTTGACAAAATACATGAGAATCGAATATAATTGCTATATTTCCAAGTTGTCAAGCATGCTTGGTTTGGTTATACATTGTGCAATGTGGTGCTCAGTTAACGTCTGGTTCATTTGTGTTGTGGTGTTTAGTTAACTGTTTGGTTCAATTATACAATGCGATGTTCAATAGTTGCGGGTGCATTCTGTTATTGTATACCATGTGAGGAATAAATTGAATTTGGCTGTAGTAAATACATGAGAAACAAATACAATTGCTATATTTCCAAGTTGTTAAGCATGCTTGGTTTGGTTAACTGTCTGATCTTCTATTAGGAGTATGTTATATTGTGCAATGTGGTGCTCAGTTAATGTTTGGTTCATTTGTTGTGGTGTTTAGTTAACTGCTTGGTTCAATTCTGCAATGCGATGTCCAATTGTCGTGGGTAGAATTTTGTATTGTTGTGCATGTGAGGAATAAATCGAATTTGGCTGCACTTAATACATGAGAAACATATACAAGTGCTATATTTCCTAGTTCTTAATCATGCTTGGTTTGGATAAATGGGTTTTCCATGTGGCTTGAATTAATCTGATGAATCTGCAATGTGCTTATTTTTCATCAACATATTTTACTGATAGCATGCGAACCCTTACTTAACCTGATGACTAACTACCTTATATGTGTTGCAGGGAAACAATGGGAAGCACTGAGGTTTACAATCGAGGTTAGCACGTGCATGGTCCGTTGTCTAATAGCACATTATTGTGCAATTGCAGGAACCATTCTAATATTTAGGTTTTTAACAATTTGGTCTTGCACATGTAGGTCTTGCTGTCAGAGGTTTTGACCCACTGTTCGACCCTTTTTGCATATGGGGAAATGAGTTGTCCATGAATATCAATCAAATCAAGAAACTCAGAAAGATTGTTAGGATAAATAAATTAGCGACAAAAAACAACAAGATCTTTGTCTGCACAATGAAGAAGACATTAGTTCACTACAAGATGGTACTAACTATTACACCTTGCCTCTTTTTTATTCCTTTGCCCCATTTCCAATATAGAGAAGATATTTATGCACATCCTTGTTTTCAGGCCTTTCCAAAGCAGTTCACTAATGATTACCTCTCAAACCACCTCTATGGTCAGGAGGTGAGGAAGGTTTTCATACAACACCCACGGTTCAATATTGAAGTTTTCCTAAAGAGGACGAAGGATGGACGGTCAATCATCCACAAGCACTGGCCTAAAGTTGCAAAGACCTTCAACATGAATGAAGGCTCAATATTCGCCTTCCGCTTCAGTAGTTTTCCAGATGAGATGCATCTGTCTATATACCGTCTATGATGCTAATTTTGAAAGGTTCTACATGTTGCATGTGAAACTTGGTGCTGGTGTAGTTGTGTAATGGGGTAGCTGAGTGCTGAAGCTATATCATGTTGTACTCTGATGTATTTCAATTATGAAATTCTGCTTCCTTAATATGGAAATGAAATATATTATGTGCTTAATATGAATGTCAATTAGATTAATAAATGGATTATTAATAACAGGGCAATTAGCCTGCTAATGGCGAATTTGCCTGCTAATTGGGTTTTGCTATTGCAAACGGTTATTGAAAAAATACCGTGGGCGATGACCTCAGGCAAAGCACACAGTTTCTAGGAATAAACAGTGTTGGATCAATGAACAATCACACATGACTTTCTCTTGAAAACAGTTTGCGTTAGGCCACCTTGCGCAAACATTTACCACATAAAAAGTTTGTGTGATGGACAACCTTTGCCACACAGTTTCTTCTACGGACCGTGTGTGATGCATTCAATAACGCAAACGATAAAATTGTTAATATCATGTGCAATGGCAACGCTATCACAAACGATTTAACGGGAAAAATTGTGTGTGATGTACCTATGAACAGAAACATTTTCCTTGGAGCGACTGTCACTACAAAAAAAAGACACATCCGTGACATTTTGGGCCGAACGAATTTTTTTCCTGTCATACTTATGACACTTCTATGACGATAATTGTGACAAAACCCGGTATCATCATAGATGTGGTGGGCTCCTACTTCTATGACAAAAAATCATGACAGAAAATGGGCTTTTAATCCTGGTCGGGTCGGAGACGCAGCTGCATGCCATTCTTTGGGCCGTCCATGACGGAAAAACTGTGGTAGAAGCGAGGGCGAGGAAAATATCGGGTGTTCCCGGTTACGGTGGGTGGTCGGGGCCGAGCGATGCGCGTTTCTCTTGTACACGCATGCGCGTGGGTGTGAGGCGTTGGGCTCTAACCGAACCCGAGCGATTGCACTACAGGCTACGCGTTATTGAACCCGAGCGATCGATCGATGGCTGTTAACTGAACCCGATCGAGCGATTCCTTCGCTACTGCTGCTAACTGAAGCCGATCGATGCTGCCTCTGGATGAACAGTGAGTGTTGCTGGGGGGTTTGGATGAACAGTTCCCGGTGGGGGTGGATGAACAGGACCCCGTGGTGTTGTCTCTGGATGAACAAGACCCCGATCGATCGAGCTGGTTGGGGCTGGATGAACAGGACCCCCGTTGAGGGCTGGATGAATAGGACCACCCCGTGGAGGGCTGGATGAACAGTAGACGGTGGAGGGCTGGATGAACAGTTGCCCGTGGAGGGGTGGTTGAACAGGAGACCATGGAGAGGGCTGGTTGAACAGTAGCCGGTGGAGTAGCGCGCGGTGGAGGCTGGATGAACAGGAGCCCGTGGATGAACAGTCGCAGGTGGAGGCTGGAGGAGGTCGACGGTGGATGAACAGTAGCCCGTGGAGGCTAGAGGGGGTCGACGGTGGAGATGAACAGTATCCCGTGGAGTCCCGTTTTGCGGTACGCCACACCCCTCCCGATGAACAGGACCCCCGTTTCGACCGTAGGGCACCAACACAAGTCCGTTTCCTCTGTTTTGCGGTACGCCACACCCCTCCCGATGAACAGGACTCCCGTTTCAACTGTAGGAGGTCCGTTTCCTCCGTTTTGCGGTATGCCAGACCCCTCCTGATGAACAGGATCCTGTTTCGACCGTGGTCGGTCGAACACAAGGCCGTTTCCTCCATTCTGCGGTACGCCAGGCCTCGTTTCCATCGGCTGTTCCGTCCAAGCCCTCCCGATGAACACGACGACGCATTCCGTTCCGACCCAGCCGGTTGGCTCCCCATGAACACGACGACGACGCAGTTTCTCCGTTCCGACCCAGCCATGTACACGAGCCCTGGCCATACGTATGCGCGAGTAGGCGTTCGAGACCCCTCCCATATGTACGTACGTGGCCGTATTTTCTTTCTTGCACACTGGCTGCTGTACGTACGTGTACATGCTACATGCGCGCCTCTACTACGACACGTGCACGCTCTACATCGACCAGTATGTACATACACGTTCGCGACCAGAATGACAACACTACGTACGCTTCGACCAGGTGGGTCCTGACTATCAGGCACTTCCTTGCGTGCGAAGATATAGCTGGTGGGTCCCAGCAGTCTTGGCGGTGAATCATTTTTTTTGCCTGGACGCACTTCCTTGCGTGCAAAGATGTAGCTGGTGGGTCCCAGCAGTCAGGGGGGAAACGTTTTTTTTCACAAAATACGGTGGCCCGTACGGTGGGTCCTTGCTGTTAGGTGCAGGAATAATTATTTTGCGCGTAATAAGGAGGCACTTCCTTGCGGCCGCCGTCGACCCAGCTGTCAGCCTCTCCACGTACAGTACTCTTCCGATGGAAGTCGTTCCTTAACCACGTTTACCACGCCGCACCGAGAGCACCAGGGCGGTGGACGACGGCGAGGCCTAGGAAGGGGACGATGCGGAGCCGGGGAAGACGCGGCAGTGGAAGCCCGCGCAGAGTGGAGTACGAGGGTTCACTGGTTCGGCTGCGGTGTGAGGCTGCCGTCGCCGCAGAATAATAGGGGGTGTGGGTGAGTGGAGGGATGGCCTGGCCAACGGTGGGAGTAGTAGGGGGCGGTGAGGCCTCCACGACAGCATAGCCGGCCACGGGAGGCAGGAGCAGGCGGCACGACCAGTGCTGCTTTGGGTGGCTGGAGCAAGAAGACCAGAGGTTGAAGAAACACTACGGCCGTTGGATGGACATCGTACGGTCACAACAGCTAGAATCGTTTATATTGACTAAGTTGACAAAGCCCTTGGTACGCGTCAACTTAGTAGGCCCACAGGTCAGCTTCCGAAACGGTGCGCCCCAGATGTCAGCGGGAGGAATCATTTTTTGGGCGGGTGAAGCTAGAATATCCGAGATTGAAGAAGAAGCACGGCATCCGTTGGATGGACATCCAACGGCCACTGCTGCTAGAACCGTGTGTTGACTATAATAAGTTGACAAAGCCTTGCATACGCGTCAACTTCTTTTTTTAGGGGACGCGTCAACTTAGTAGGCCCACAAGTGTGTGGCAGAGACCTTATAGCCCATTTGCGAGTTGTAAGAATGTACAACCCATTTTTGAATTCTAATGGAATTTACTACGGCCCATTTACAGTTTGTTAAAAGTACAACCCATTTTCTAGCTAGGACAACGATTAATAATTTCAACCAACCGTTCAACACAGAATTCAATAAAATTTCCCACATTTTGATGGGATCCGAAATATTTTTATCTCGGAATTTCTAGTCAGATTAAATATAAATTTGTATTACGTAAAAATCTAACGAAACGTTGCGCGCACAACAGTTAAAAATTAAGATTTTCAAAATCCATAAATAATATTTTATAAACTAATTTCGTGTTTAGTGCATTTTTTATAGTTACTGCCCAGTTTTTATAATTACATCCCATTTATTATTTTTAAAGCCCATTTTCCTGTTAAGCCTAATGCATCCCTCCTAGGAAAGATTTGCAGCCCAGCGGGGCGGAGAATAACAAGTTGACTTTGCCTAGGTATTCCTAAAAAAACGTATAGCTGGGCTAGCCATTTTCATCTGGAAAAAAATTAATACCTGGGCTGGATATCTGTCCTGGGCTAGACGGGCCACAGCCCTCCCAGTTAATACCCTGCTCTCCTCTGAACAACAACGAAAACATCGCCAAGAAAAACTCTGCAGTGCTCACGCCTCAAAAACACAAATACTGCTCGAGCTGCTTGGTCCCAGCTGTCGGCCGCACCTTGTGCAATTCTCTCGTTTATATTGACTACATAGGTTGACAATGGTGTGGGACCGTGATGTCAGGAAACCAGGAGGAAGAAAAAAATATAGTTGTACATAATAAGGAGGCACTTGCGTACGTACGGCTATGGCCCTAGTGGGTCCCTACTATCATCCAGTCAAAATAATGTCATCTCCTAAATCCTCATGTTCATTGACCATGTTAACAATGCTCGGGGCCACGGCGAGCGCAACAACTCGAAGGACGATGGAGAGGGCCTCGCGGGCCCTACAGATGGTCTGATACATCGCCCGCTGCTCATTCAGGAAGCCAGGATCATCGGACACCTATGAGCAGCTTTGAGAGACTTAGCCGGCATGAAACGGTAAGGCTGCGCTTGGAGCTCTGGTTTATTTCACACCTGTATTAAGATACAAGTGTAATTTACTCGTCATCGGAAACAAGCGTAAAATACATGCGTAATGAAACCGAGGGCCCGAGGTCTGTAAGTAAAACCGGCGGGTTACGCGTGTAATTTGCGAGACCAGTGTATATTTTACTAGTCGAAATCGACCAACCAAGCGCTTCGCCCAAGACCATCTACTTTTATTTACAAGCGTCAATTTTACAAGCGGTTTTGGTTGGAAAACGACGATCCAATCACGGCCTAAGATGATGAGTTGGTCGGAAGATCATATGGTTTCACGTCTAACCTACCCGACTTGTCGTATAGGCTATGAATGAAACATAAGACGATGAACGTCTTAAGCACGGAAACAACAGAAGAGGATGATCTTCCTAACAAGCAAATCACTGGCATTAGATCGACATGCAAAACAATACGAATCATTATTCTCAGGAGGCACGGTGAACAGCTCGTGATGCCGCATGCCCCAACATTCCAAGCTCAACTTTGCAATCAAACACAAGGCCTGGCATTACATAGACAATATTCAGAACAAACTCTTAAAATATCTTACATAAGTCAACATTCATGTGACTATGCTTCTCAGCAGAGTAAATATTTACTTCTGAACTGAAGACAGGAATAGGAAAAAATGATCGACTTTGCTCACAGCAAAGGGCGTCCCACTCAAAAAATCAAATGCATGTTTTCTGGCTAACATCAATGAGCAAAAATTGACAAGGTTTTCCAATTCCAATATATTAAACTAATGTCAACTTAGGGGAACTCAAGGGAAAGAAATCTTACATCAAAATTTATCGCGAGTGAAAAATTAGTTAAATCAAAATTAATAGCAGTAAAACTGCTCACATAATTGAAACCAAATATTTGATCCGTCGCACAAATTTAGGATACCACGCACAAGTTGCAACACATAAATAAATGCTGGGATAATAAACATAGCGGTGCCATCTACAATGAAAATGGTAAATGGACAGGGTCCTGAGAAAACGTCTCTGGTACTGGGGCACACTCCTCTTCTATCGGGAGAAGCGGATTGACTAGGCGATGAATGCGTCTCTCCTGGTCGTGCCTCAGTGGTCTGCCAATAGCGATCTGAGGATTTAAATCAGCGAGGCTCTGGAGATAACCCATTACCCGCTGAGTCAAACGCTCTTGAGCGATAACATACTAGGCAAGGTTGGCCAGTACTGGGTCTCTTTCGATTCGCGCACCGGGAAAAGATGCTACTTCTCCGGGTGCTGCACGACTCGGAAAGTAATAATACCCTCGTTCGCAGGCATAGGGTACCGCGAATCGAAGATGAGCGAGCGCTTCGTACGCAGCAGCTTCTATGGCCATATGCGGAGTCGGCATGGATTTCCCCATGAAGGAGACTTCCGTTGGGTCTTGGTTTGGGTTTGCGGGAGGGATGTGCACCACTGCCCAATATTTCGAGGTGGATGGGGTGATCCTCGATTTGAGCAACTCGTACTGGGGTGGATGGATAGCACTCATGGTACTGCAGGTAAAGTCCCACAATATTTTAACAAAACTACCTGGGGTTGCGTCTGGAGTTCTCAGATAAATACTGGGGGTCAGCATGGCAAAGAAATGGCTGTGAGTGTTGTGCACAAGGTGAGGGGTACTTGGCAAGGTCACGAGGTGGCCTTTTATATAGCCTTGGGGCTGGGTTATTTACCGTGGTGAAGGGTAACTAGTTTGTCGGTTCTTCTCTTGCGGTCGGGGTCAATGCCACAGATACACATATCTCGTAAATGTGACACATTGCTGTGGGTGTCGTCGTGGGTGGTTTTTGGTAGCTGCGCCCGGAATTTAAAAATGCAACTGTACGCTAACGTACTTATGCATGGCTACTATTCAAAAAAATAGGGGCGCACAAGCAGATAGCATTTAATTATGGTGGTACAGGATCACACAATTACAAGGCGTAGAAATACTAAGGTTCGGTACTACTCGAGCGACTTAGTCTACTTCGTTAATATCTAAGCGGGCTTGCCTTGTGGACGACGAGGCTTCTCCACGGATTTCACCGTCGGGATTAGCTGGGTGAGGTTGAGTGGCTGCAGGGTCGGGGTAGCGATGATGACCATCGCGGGGGTTGTTGGCCACAATCCTGTTGGAGCGTGTTCCCAAAAGGCGACGAAGCACTTCTGGGGACACCAAAGCATTTTGGTCGATGGCTGGGGCAGACCTCAAGGACTCGATCGGGTGTCCGAACAGCACGACTGGGTTGTCGGCGTCGGGCTCATCTTCTCCTCTCGCCGGGGCTCGGCGAATCAGCTCTCCACGAGCTGCGATCAAATCAAGGGTGATCTGATCGAACAGTTCCTCTAGTGCACTTACATAGCGCACAAGATGCAACAATGCAGGATCTGTCTCATTCTCCGTTGGCAACCTGGGGCGGCCTACCATACCCGTCACGGCTGGGGTAGTAGTAGAACGAGCGACAGTTAACTCTGGGCGACAAGTGCCGGAGTTGAACTATAGCCTCTCGAGCTGCTAGTTGGATGGCTTGTGGCTCAAAGGAAGTTGTCCTTCTAGTGAACCTGTAGGGGCGTTCTGGTGATAGACCCCTGCCATAGATGTGTACAGTGGCCCAGAATTGATGGCTCTCACCGCTCATGGGTCCTAGGTACACAACATATTCTGGGGGCTCTTCTAATGCATAGGCACGGCGGGTGAGGTTTGCGAGCACAGTCACAAAACCTCCAAGGTTGGTGGCTGTGGTCTCATTGTGAACAATGGGTCCAGGCATCATAGCTTGGTTTGGGAAAGAGGCTGTGCTGTGCTGAGGCTAGCGTGCCCTTTTTATAGAAAAAGGAGACGGAGCCTTCCCTCGCACGCTTGCGAATGAGACATGCTAGGTGTTGGTCACTGGCGCGTGATCGACAGGCTAGGTTGATAGGTTGGGCAACGACTGCCAAAAGCGTCGGGGTTACTGTGTGGCTATCTTACACGAGAAGCATGGCCGGGGTTAGGTTAAGGTCTGGTGGGTTGGTTAACCTAGGTTTATTGACCTGGCCAAGATAGGATTAGCCAACGGTCAGCCTGGCTCTGATACCAAGTTTGTCACGACCGGTTTTCGGGATATTAATTTCCCAGAAAATGGCCCTTGTGCCCACCAGCCCTAGGATTACTGTTAGTTGATGAGGCACCAACTTGATACGGAAATTCCAAGCAAAATACAAAATATGTAGTACAAGACCATTGTGGCCTACGAGTACAACAAATGGTTTCTAGTGGTTGATGGCGGAAGCGGTTTGTGGTTCATCTGCGTCTATGGGACTCCATTTCCCACAGGAACAGCTGACCAAGATAACTCCTATCTTCGCGAGGCTGCTATCATCATTGTGTAGGTTCCGGGGCTGTCATCGCAACGCTCCTCTCCATGCGAGAAATCTGGCCAAGATAATAGCCAGGGACAAGCCAGTGAGTACTTTTGAATGTACTCGCAAACATTATGAACACGGGTATAATATAACAAAAGATAATCACGCTCTGAAATATTCTGTGATCGCAATGACAGTCACGAAATAAACAAAATCTATGAGGCACACATGCGGGTTGTTCATATAAAACATGAATATGCAATCCGAGGATAGAGATAAAAATGCACCGATCGGGTGTCTGAGGCAACACCACATAAAGGGCTTATAAATAAAAGAAATAACAAGCATGCCACAGTCGGGCGTCTGAGCGACACCACATAAAGGGCTTATAAATAAAAGAAATAACAAGCATGCCACAGTCGGGCGTCTGAGCGACACCACATAAAGGGCTTATAAAGAATAAATACATAACAAGCATGCCGCAGTCGGGCGTCTGAGCGACACCACATAAAGGGCTTACAAATAATAATCGCACTGAGTATCCAGGAGGTAGAACCGTCCCAGGGATACTCAATAATTCAAATAATGTAAATGGTTAGTCCACAATAATAATAATCATAATCCTCATATGTCACAGGTCATAATCAATGTTCTGGTTTAGCAGTTTTTCCTCTGAAGACCGACACTAAGACCGACACTAAACCCATCTCAGACTGCTGTCCTTACCCATGGACACGGCTATTCGAATAGGTTTAACCTCTGCAGAGGGTGTACTCTTTACCCACGAGTAACGGATTTCTTTAGTCCATCAGGACTAATTCCGTCTTCGGTCTTTTAATTGAAAACACGGCTGACCCGCACACACCAGCTTAACTTACCGGCGTCTGGAATCACCCACGACACCTGTCAAGCAAAACTCTAAGTGGGGAGGCTACAACCTCGACTTAGCATGGGATCAAATTTATATTGCGCGCTCTAAGGGGTGCCCCCCTCTCGGTCCCAACCGGAAACACCCATGCCCCCGGACCAGGTGGCATGCCTACCGGATGCATCCGGTATCTTCCACCATGGCCTCTCTGTACGGTGTGTGCTAGGAAGGGGTTGACAACTTACTGAACCGTACCCTACCTGCGGCAGGGACAAGTGGTAGTATGAAACAAGTATGGGGGTTACTGGAACAAGACTCGATCTACGGCCGACTCAGGAGGTTCAAGTATTCCCTGTATGATTAGCATAACAAATATATTTCACTTAACAGGCAGAGTCACCACTCATCATACCTCATCATGCCATACCGGACACACTCGTCTCGACGAGGAACTAGGGACAAGCTCGTGTCTACCCAATACAGAGACTTTCCCGGCTTCCTTCCGGTATGCATGAAAAGCTTGTGAGAATGATTACTATCACCAGCATATCCATTTCTAACAGCAAAGAATCTCATTATGCACTCATGCGTATGGTCGTATCGTCACATAAAACAACGAATGCTCCATGTCAAGGTGGTGGTGTAACCGTATCAAACAACACACAAAAATATTATGCCAGGGTTCAGAATGCTTGCCTTCAAGAGTATGCAAGAGGGAGTGCACTTTCTGAAAGTTGCCTTCTTCTTCAAAATCCTATTTTATGAAAATTTAAATTAACACATAGTTTTAAAACAGTACAAAAAAGTTGTTTGGAAAATTTTCAAATAAATACTAAAATAAACTAGACAGAATTTGAGAAACAATAGAAAAAGAATCAAGTCATTTGGACTTATATTTAAAAAGTTATAGCCAGTCAAAGTTTCAGTCAAATTTTGTTTTTAACAAAAATCAGAAAAAGAAAACGGTTCGGGGAGTAATACGTTTTCGAACAGGAGGAAACGTACTCTGGGTTTTGCGCTTTCACTTAAAATAGCGCGGGCCGGCTTGGGGTCACTGACAGTGGGTCCACGGGGCCCACTGGTCAGGTTTGACCAGTCGCCTCTCCCTCCTCTTCCTCTGCCCGAGCGGGGGCGGGACTCCGGCGATCGCCATCGACGAACGGCGGCTCCCCGCGGGATCCTGAGTGCGGGGATGGATCCGCCAGTCCAGGGCGGTCTTCCCGGTGGTTGAGAGGGTCGTGGGGGTGAAGGGAGTCACCGGCGGCGAGCTCTGTGGCGGAGGTGGCTTCGGGTGAGTTTGGGGGTCAGGGCTATGGTGGTTCCCGGTTGTGGCTGAGGGGTTGGGCGGCTCCGCAAGGTCATGGGGAGTCGAACGGTGGCGCTGGAAGGATGGGGGAGGCTCTGTTTGCGACGAGCGGGACCGGAGGGCGGCGACGGCCGAACTGGCCGGAGACGGGGAAGAAAGCTTCCCACCGTCGCTTGCTGGCCGTGGGGGGCACTGTTGGGGTGCAAGGAGGTTGCCTGAGTGCAGGGACCGGCTCGGGGACTCCTATTTATAGGGGTTGAGGTCGGTTCCCGCGGTGGCCGTGGATAAGAACACCGGCGACCCCCATTCTGTAGCCAGGGGGCGCGTGGCGATGGCTGGCGGGGTCTGGCAGAGTGAGGGGATAAGCTTGAGCTGTTCGAGGGGCAGCTGGCGCGTGCGGGTGGCTTGGGCGGCGCCGTCCATGGCAGAGGCCTGCTGCCAACGCCAGCGTGCCGCCAAGGGCTCTGATGGCGGCGCTGTAGGGTGCCAGGGTGAATCTTGGAGCGATCTGGCGAGCGGGCGATGGCAGGGCGTGGCTCTGCAGGTGAGGAAGGGCCAGGGGCGGGACGCGGCGACCCGTGCGCACGCACGTGCAAAACGCGCGCTCTGGTCGCGCCCAGCGCACGCACGCTACATGCTCGACATAATGCCAGGGCGTGCTAGAGGATTAGGATGAGGCTGGGGATTAGCAGGCCTGGGTTAGTGGTGGCTAGGAGACTAGTGGACATGCTGGTTTGTCCAGAGGGGCAAGATCATAGAGCAAACATAAAACTATGCCAAAGCTGTCCATGCACACAAGGTGCTCGGCAGAATGCTATGGTCATCTAGGCAACTCTTGGAGTGGCCAAAAACTCCAGATCCTAGTCTCTTTAGGTGTAGGTGGTGGTGGCAAGGTTAGTTTGGCAAAACTAGAAACTAGTTAGTGCAAGTTCTTGAGAAAACCAATTCTGGACAGAAACTAAAAGCTGTAATTGCATGAACCAAAAATACTCCAATGGGTCCACTCTCCTGGACTTAAGGGTTTTGTAGGGAGGACTACAAGCACGGAAAAGCTCATGGGCACTAGAGCAAAATAAATTAGGGTTGCAGTAGAAAAAGCCAAACTGGACCAGAGAGCAAAAGAGGATGATTTGCTCAAATTTTTCAAAGAACACTCAGGGGTTTTGCATAAAGTTGAATTATATGCATCTACTGACATCTCCAAACACTTGGAAGAATTTTTAAAGGAATATTTAAATAGGTTGTAGTGCAAAAATACCTACTGGACCAGATTTGAAAAGTTGATGTAGAGCTCAAAATCTCCAACAACCAAAAGATTTTTTTGCATAAAAGTGATGTGGAAACATCACATGACATCCCCAAATTTTGGTGAAAATTTTCAAGAATTTTCTGAAAGGGTTGTAGTGCAAATAGAGCTCTGAGACTCATGACAAATCCCTTTTAAGGAAATAAAGCTCAGAAGAAATAATTATGCAAACAACTCCACTGATAACAGAAATGTTTTCATGAGAGGGTATATAAGTCCAATAATATTTTTAGAAAGTTTTCACTTCGGGTAAAAATCCACAATATTAAAGAGAAGAGGGGTTCTGAAATCAAAAGATAAACCCAGAAAACAAAAATTTAATTTCCTGGCAAAAATTTTAATTAATAAAACAAGGTCAAAATTTTGGGGTGTTACAGGATGAAACATGCGGCCACAAAAAGAAGCATCTACCTTATCTTGATGGAAAACAAAGTATAGGACAATAGCATTTCTAAAACGGTTGCATTGATTCATATTAACAAAGAAATTCTCTTAAAATAGTTCAGTAGTTAATTCTGAGAGTGGCATTGCTTAATTTTACCATCAGCATTAGATTAAGAAAAAGCATTAACAGTTCCAGGGGCGAGTGGGTGCAACAACACCATGTGCTTCCATCTACTTATAAAGGGGGTGATGCAGAGTTTGTTGTAACAAAGCAACAAGCATCATGTCTGGGTTGGTACCATTTTTGTTCCCTACTTAATGCGAAAAGAGAGCAATACAATAGCTTCAATTCAACATTTATTTAAAACAGTACCAATACAAGTAGCACAACATCTCAAAACACACTGCACGATCATGTGGATGGGACATGGGACATGCCAGCACCATGTGCGTCCACATGTATAAATGGGTGATGCAAAGTATGTAGCCAAGCAGCATATCTGCGTTGGTCCCATATTTGTTCTCTTTGAAACTTTTTCCTATGTGAGGGCAGCAAATCTAGTCGTGCACAAACTACCCGACCCCCCAGTTTCTTTCCCTTTTCAACAAAGAGTTCGGTTCCTTACAGATGTGTGTACTGGGTTACCCCCTTTTTGCCTTTTCGACCAACAAAGCGGCTGGATAGCTAGTCTATACTACTTTCCCTCCCTCCTTTCCTCATTGAACCACGTCCTAGATTCATGCTCCACCCCACCGCACCCTTCTTTCCTCTTTGAACCAAGACCTAGATTCGACTACAGAATCGAAAAAGATCCGCCTGCAGCTACACCAATGACGGTTTCAAAGAAACTTATACCTTAGGGTCGCCGGGATGTGTCAAGGCGTGCGGCGGGAGGTCGGATTTGCCCACACTACGTATGGTAGCGAGGAAGAAGGGGTCGGTGGCCCTCCCGCACAGGCGCTGGGTGAAAGAGAAAAGCGCAACCGACAGTGGATTGCCTCCCTCGCCGAAGGCGATAGAGTGAACGCTGCACCTCCTCCCCTTCCCGGTGCGACGGGATCCAGACGCCTCCTTCGCCAGCTGTGAGGGGGGTGAGAGAGACAGAGGCCACAACACAGTCTTGTTTAGATCTGGTGAAGAGGGTGAGAGACTGTGAATATAGAAAACCCTAGCAAAGGAACGCTGAGCCTCCAGCGTGTATATATATATATGTAGGGTGGCGAGAGTGTGGAGAGTGCAAACCCTAGCGAACAAGCGCTGAGGCTCCAGCTTATATATATACTGTAGTATGGACTGAGCTCTGGTGCCTTAACTGCATCTGCTTTCGGCTGTATGACAGGTGGGCCAGCCACATTTTGGGCCCACCTGTCATAAACCCAAAGGCAGGTGCACTAAAGTCAATGAAGCTGCGTCCATATAGTACTCGTGTATATGACTAATATATAGTGGAGTGGTTTTCTTATTCTCTCCATAACAATCGTTTTAAATTGTGTAAGTACGAAACGAAACTCTTTATTTAACGTACCAGTGAAGAAAACTACTACTCCCTCTGTTCCTAAACATTTGTCTTTCTAGAGATTTCAACAAATGACTACATACGGAGCAAAATGAGTGAATCTACACTATAAAAAATGTCTATATACATCCGTATGTGGTAGTCCATTTCAAACCACTTGAAAGAAAAATATTTAGGAACGGAGGGAGTACTTCCGATGAACTAACGATCCACGCGTCCTGGTCACACTTCCTGTCCTTCACGTGCGGTACACTACCCTCCCTTAAGTGAACAACCACACATGCGCCAAATTATCGGAAACGTGTGAGAGTGTGTACAAATAAAGAATTTTAATTTCAATTATCGGAAAGGTTTGAGAGTATGTACAGTTTGCCCTCTCTAATAATTATGGTTTTTTGTGTTCGGCCTAAACTTGGTCAAACTTTACAAAGTTTGACTTCAGTCAAATCTAATATGCGGAGTAAATAAAAATGGAGGGCTACTACGTCCATCCGGGTTTTTAGTCCACACCATTTTTTAATCAAAGTTAATAGCTGGACAAATAAAATTACAGGGGAGCTGGAGACAAAGTTGTGAGAAGGCTTCGAAATCAATACAAAACTTATGCTCTTAGTACCAACGTTGATCCTTCTTCGAGGAAACATTTGCTTCATAGCCAATTGTGTGATAAAATTGCACCAACGTGAAAGACGACTGCATCTCCAACTCAACCAAGGTGAACTGACGAAGGATATCATCTTTGTGGGTAACAAGCAAAGAGCACTGATGGAAGACAACTTGTTTTTCATTGAAAATCGACCAGCTTCAACAACCGGCGCAACCATGAGCATCGATAGGTCATCGTGGTGATGCATCATCCATTTGGCATCAAGTTTGGGTGAGGCACCTATGAAGTTCGACAAATCCTCACCGTGGTCTGTTTCTTCTCAGTAATCAAGCTCGAGGAAGGAAGAACCACGTGGCAGAGGACAGTGAGGCGGAACAACAATTGCCATCCAATTTTGTGCAGTTCCACTAAAATTGAGGAAGACATGCCCGGGTATGGAGATACGCATCGCTGTTTCCAAAAATATAAAAAAGGGATATAGTGTTGTTACTTTGTTTTACAAGATTAACAACGGCATCTCAATTTTTAATAAGAATTATGAAAAGTACAGCAACAAACAGAAGCATCATGATTATCTTGATGGGAACTAAACCAGGATACCCGAGAAAAAAACATTTCTTCATTTAACCAGTGATAGTATTAGATTAGCAGCAGCAATAGGAGCATATGGACAATGACCGCACAACCACCATGTACTTTTTGTCGAAACAACATGTATACCTCCACCGAGGCATCAATCAGGACAACTTTTCGAGTGGCATTTCCTCTATAATAGTAGGTGATGTTGGACCAGCCGACGAACCCTAGCTACTATACATGGGGAGCTGGGGAGTAGTCGCATAGAAGAAAACCCGCATGCAGCGACCTGGGGAGCTAGACCAGTACAAGAAGTTATACCTCAGCTGGGCGAGATCTCGCTTAGGCGGGTGAGCGGGATCTGCCCACACGACGGTAGCGAACAAGGGCGCGGAGGACCTTCGTCCGCGCCAACGCCGGCTCCAAGAGGACGGTGCGCATCGGCTTCCTCCATCGCCGACGGTGACAACGTCAACGCTGCACCTCCTCACCTCCCGCAGCGGACGGGATTCGGCCGGATCTGTGACCACCGGTGAGGAGAGAGATAGTGTGGACACTATCATCTTGTTTTGATATGGAGAGGGTGAGAGAGCAAGACGCGAGAAACTCTATCAAACAAGAGGCTATAATGGAGTAAAACAATCTCTCCATAGCAGTGGTTTTAAATAGAATACGCGCGTTCTCGAAAAAAAGAAACGAAAACTGGCGGACAATTTTTTAACGTACCAAGAAAGAAAACTAGATCAAAAACACGCCCCCGCTTCCAGGTCGCGAGAGTCGTCGCGCATACACACATAGACATGCATATCTGTGTTTACGTAAAATTCCATTTCCATCTCCATCTCCAATCATATTTGTCCAACTAGCACATTATTTACGTTGTTAATTATATACGCGACAATATTAATGTACAACATCTCTTGTTTGCGGGCGTCCGGACCGCTGCCACGACCACTCCTGACCAACCCGAACCCTCTTCATCACCTGCGCGTGCTTCCCGCCCGAAACGTTCAGTGCCGCATTCATGCCCGGCCAGAGCGGACGCAACCTCTCACTGGCGCCGGCATTGAAGCGGCACGCCGGCCGAGAGAGCGTCGCCCGCGCCGCTTCCTGGTGCACGCGACTGCTCCACGTTCAAAGGTCGCAATAGCCGGCCACAACATGCATGTAAAAAGTTCTTGGGAGTCCGTGCTACAGCTAGCTGACCTCCCCCAACTCGTCAATCTATTCCAGTAGTACTAGTACTCCATGGCGCGATCCATCGACAAGCAGGAGGGAAATTTATCGTATACTCGGTTTGCGGTGAGTGGCATGCCGAGCGACCGTGTGGGGTCGAGCCGTGGAGGAGGGTGAGACACGAACGCGACAGACATGATTTAAACGTTGGTTTTGCTCGATGGCGCGATCCAACAAAACGAAACGTTGGTTTCTCTCCGTTTCCATTTTTTCTCTGAAAAAACAGAAACTTTCCACCCCATTTTCATTCCTACTCCAAGGTTGCCCCGTTACAACATTCCATCAAATACAAAGGAAAACTAACATGCATGCTGATGCATCTCAATGATTCACAGATCATAGCCAATATTTACTTCACAACTAAAGACAAAAGTTGTGAGAGCGTGTACGAAAGAAAAACTACTGATGGGGTCACTACGACTTAAACCCTAAACCCTAAACATGATTTAATTTCCTGGCCAGGTAGAACCTGTCGAAGGAAAGATGGCTGGCACCCTCGGATCATACGATGCTTTTGTGCAGTTCCACTAAAATCGAGCTGAGCATCCCTGATGGCAAACATATTGAAGAAGTGTGATTGGAATAATAGTACTGGCACTAGTTCATGAGACATAAACTCATCACAAGTAGAAGCCGGTAGAAGTAGAGAAAGATCAGCATGGAGATGGAGCTACGTGGGGAGCTGCGGCAGTGGAGCAAGCCGGCTCCAAAAGGAAGATGGACTACCTGGGTCGTCGGGTTGTAGCTAGAAGGGCGGTTGGGACATGGCATCGGCCCATACCGTGGTGACCCCCGATTGGACGCACCGACTGTGGATTTTTCTCCCTCGCTGATGTCGACCGCGTCTATGCAGAACATTGTTCCCTTCCCCCAGCTGCGGGATCAGGCCAGATGTGTGACCCGGCGTGGCCACCGTTGTTCTATGCTTGTGAAGAGAGCAATCCAAGCAAGCAGGCTTGTAGCTTAGGCTCCTGCTAGTGTATATATAGTGGTTTTCTTTTTCTCTCCATATCAACCATTTTATATTGCGTACTTGTCATTGAAGAGTGAAATGATGGTTGCTTCTTCCGACTAACTTACTGTGTGATTTGACTACTCCTTTAGTCGCCCCTACACGTACTCCCCCTACGTGTATGCAACAGTCACACGTACACATGGACGCAAAAACGCGTGCGATGCCCTAATGCA
Organism: Triticum aestivum; assembly: GCF_018294505.1. Classification (NCBI taxonomy): domain Eukaryota; kingdom Viridiplantae; phylum Streptophyta; class Magnoliopsida; order Poales; family Poaceae; genus Triticum; species Triticum aestivum. The sequence continues at coordinate 257,077,294 of NC_057808.1, read as the reverse complement.
TGCATGTCCGAGCACACGACGGAATACACACGGTCACGCTCAAGTGCTCAACCTACACGTGCATGCACACACATACTCAGCCAGGGTGAGCTAGTGACCGTATAAATACCGAAAATGTATATATTGAGCGCAATGAGCGTATTATGTAGTCCACTGACCATATTTTTACAAATATACAGTGACAGACAGTGTATTTATCTCGTTTGAAATTAAGCCATATTAACCGGAGAGGAGGTAGTATGGACTAGCATTACTTTGCTGTGTCCCGTCAACTTGCCGAACGAGGAGAAGCTTGCAGGATGGGAAAAACTTGCGCGCGATGGCTCGCGGGACAAGGAGAAACTTTTGACTAATGCAAGCTCTCCCTCGCTCAGGCGGTGTACGTGCAACAGTTAATTCGGTGTCAGATTGCCAGAAGCATACACTATACTAGTACTATTATTGTTCGACTTCCCGAAGAGGCGAACAGCCAAGCGCAAAGTTTACTAGTTCTAGTACTAGTACTACTATAGTCTATAGAGGTATGTACTATACTAGTACTAGGAACCGGATGGAGGAGCGTCAGCACTCTTATTATATTTTTAAAATGTGATAAAGCAATCTTCAACACATTTGGTTCTCTTCGAGGGTTCTCGTATGTGATAATGGAAGTTGATTGCATGGAACACTCGCCACAATTCTCGCTTAATTCTGGCTCAGATCCTGTTACAAATAGGGGCGCTCGGTAATATTTCCACTTTTTTTGTTATTCAGCATGCAAACAGGTCAGCAAACCTTGCGGCGCATCTTTGTGCGAACCGTGCTTGCTGCACTTTGAATGTGGCCGAGAGCTGGCTTGATGAAACACCTCGCTTCCTAGTTATTTTTTTGCGGGGTACCTCGCTTCCTAGTGACCAGTGTCTTGGCTGATCGTCCTAAGAATGCTTATATATGAATAAAAGCTCTCTCATTTACCCGCAAAAAAGATTAAGCCATATTAACCGGAAAGGAGGGAGTATGGACTAGCACTACTTTTTGGTGTGTCCCGTCAACTCGCAGAACGAGGAGAAGCTTGCAGGACAAGGTGAAGCTCGCTTATGCCTTTTGACTAATGCAACGTACCCTCGCCCAGGCGGTGGACATGCATCAGTTCATTCGGTGTCAGATTGCCAGAGGCATACACTGTAGTACCGAACATGCGGAGTACCATCATTGTTCGACTTCACGAAGAGGCGAAGAGCCAAGCGCAAGGTTTAGTAGTACGAGTAGTACTACTACTAGAACCGCATGGTGGAGCCTCTGTACTCTTATTTTTTTAATCTCTGATAAAGTACACATTTATTCCGGAGAAGGGCGGAAAACGGCAGCCCAACATGTAATGATGATATCGATCAACCATGCTCGAATATATCTTGGCCTCCGTGCGAGCCCGTCTGTGTGTTCTCGCTCCTCGTCTCTCTCAAGGAACGGCGGGTTGGCCATTTTGCCGTCAATTGAGATCGGTTTGCTCACACTCCGGTCCCACATGTCAGTGATATGCCAAGAGGAGGTGCGTTGACCGACTGGCCATACGCGTACTTGGTTTTGCACCTTCATACTACTCCTCCCTCCGTCACAGTTTACAGGGCGCGCTTCATTATGATGCATTTCTCTCAATGCATTTCCACCACCAGAGAGACTTTAGACGCGTTTGGTTTAATGCTCAATTAATTAGGGCGTGGTAACCGCAATCAAGTCCACAATTTTCTCTCGATGTACTACGGAGTGGAGTAAGTGCATGCATGTGTGTACCCGGGGTGGAAGCACTGCATGCATGTGTGTACGCATTATTTCCTCTAGTAATAGACGCCGTGCTATAACTACCAATGCTATTTTTCAGGCCGATCGCTAGTCGCCTTGGTCCCAGAGATTTTTTCTTTTTCTGAAGCGCGCTCTATAAACAGTGACGGATGGAGTAGTATGAGCGGATTCAAAGAAGAGCGTATTGATGGTTGCTTCTTCCGAGCAACTTACAGTGGGAAAGGTGGGGCTTATGATTTGACTGCTCATTACTCACTATTAATGCGGCGCAACGACCGGGCTGAGTCTCCCATGCGGCTGTGCACTACCCCCTCGGTTCTTAAATATACTCCGGAGTATTTGTCTTTCTAGAGATTTCAACGAGTGACTACTCAAATATTTGTCTTTTTAGAGATTCAAATGGACTACTACATACGGATGTATATAGACATATTTTAGAGTGTAGATTCACTCATTTTGCTCTGTATGTAGTCACTTGTTGAAATCTCTAGAAAGACAAATATTTAGGAACGGAGGGAGTACACATACGAAGCAAAATGAGTGAATCTACACTCTAAAATAGGCCCATTTTAAATTTGTAAAAAAATATATTTAGGAACGAAGGAGTATAATTTTGTGCATGGCACATGGACCCGGATGCCGAAGAGGCTTCTGGCAATGCTATCAAGCTTCCAGCATTTTGTTTACATAATTGACGTACTATACAAATAATTTTCCAGCGACATGAAATTGTACAATGGTGTGAGCTTTCAGCTTTTGTTTCGTGTGTCTTGCCATCGATGCCCTTTCGGAAACAATAATGAACTAACTTCCTTGCTAATGCATCTCAATTATTAGCAGATCAGAGCTAATATTTACATCACAACTGAAGACAAATTTGTGAGAAGGTGTTAAATTAAAACTGATCCATGCTTTAATTGGCAGCAACGTCCCCCCAGCTCTGTCTAAATCAACAAGGCATGTTGGGAAAAAAGTAGCTGTCTGGAGCATGCAACATTCTGATCATTTTATGCAGTTCCACTAAAATAGAGCTGGGCATCCCTGTTCCAAAGATATTAAGTGTGATTACAATAATAGAGGACTGCTGATGAAACAATAAACACACAAATAGAAGCCGGTCACCTTTGCAGTCTCTCTTAAGACTAACTAGTTGGAGAAGATTAGGCTCGGAGTTGGATGAGGAGGATAGAGCAGAACCAATCTCCCTTTGTGCAGTCGCACTGAAATGTAGAGACGTTGCCCGTGTGACATTTTAGTACAACTGCACAAAACACTCTTAAGAAAAAAGTGATTTGTGCAGTTCACCAAAAGGTCGCAATAGCAACGAGGTGAAATGGATAGCCCTGTTTGCAAAAAAGAGGTAGAAAGGAAACAATTACTGGCCAATAACAGTTGATGACACATGCGGCGACAAAAAATAAGCATATTCCTTGTCCTTTGGGAAGATAATAACACGGTTGTGTTTGTCTAAAACGGTGTGAGGACGAGATTGCAATATGGAAAGTACGCCGGACGAGCTACGTTTTGGGCAAAGAACTATGGAAGATTCATATGCAGCGACGTGGGAAGATGGGCAGTGGAGCAAGGCTGGAGGGGATACTTGGAGGTCGTCGGGATGTAACTAGGTGAGCGGCGGTGGGCGGAATCTGCCCATACTCTGGCAGCGAGCAGGTGGCGTAGGCCCTACCGCGCCGGAGCTTGGTCAGAGAGAACGTCGTGTACCGCAGATTGGGACGTGCTGCCTCGGTGCCGTCGAACGGAGAAACGATGCACGTCCTCCCTTTCTGCCGGCGGACGGGATGCGGTCGGATCAGTGGTCAATGGTGAGAGAGAGAGGCCACCGCAGCCTTGTGTGAGATACTCTAAAGAGAGACAAACCAGGCAGGCAAGCTCCATTGTATATAGTGGAGCGGACTACCTTTTTCTCCATAAAAATCAATTTATATTTTGTGTACGTGCCATTGAGCGATATAACTTTATTTAAAAATAACGCGCCAACGCATCAAGTCGAACTTTGTTTCGTGCATACGTGGTACACGACCTCCGTAGGTAAACAACCGCTACACGCGTTCAAATTAGCACGTGGGCTGCCATTTCGTACAGAAATGAGCTCCACCGTGTACCCGCGCGGGTGTGGCTGGGCACGAAGCGTGAGTACGTGCACGGTGCACCTATTCTCTTCTTGTATACGTACACCACCTACGTGGGGTTGTGTGAGAGAGATACAAACGTAGAGAGATATAGTGTGTGGGTTCGTGAGAGTTTTTTGGGGGGGGGGTCAATCAAAAAATGTAACATATGCAATGTGTGTGAAATAGAGTCCTGGATATATCATATATATAGAGGGGGCGATCCACGAGAAGAGAGTGGAGGTATCATCGGCTTGAGGTGTCCATAGAATCGAAGAGAGGGATGATGTGTGTGTGTGTGCGCGCGCGATCGATAAAGAGTGCCATCGAATTTGTGTGTGCCCACGTCAAAGATATAGAGTGGCTGGCCTACTGGAACGTGAGAGGGGACAGGTGCAGTTTGTCTCTGTGGCATGGATACCTACCTACAGCGCTCGACTATCGGTGTGTGGTGGGGGGAGGGAGGCCTAATTAACTATAGAGGTACAATGGCTGGTATATGTGTGGAGGAGGAGAGAGGCCTACCTCATGTATTAAGGGAGATCGATCTACCTCATGTATTAAGGGAGATCGATCGGCATCCATGCATATGTGTAGGAGAGGAATAAGGTTGGGAGAGAGACAGAGCTAGAGTGTTGGAGGGGGTGGTAGTGGAGTTGCTTCTAACAAATGGTGGGATAGGCTTGCTAGACAACCGGAGGGCACGCCTGCAATATCAATAAGAGAGGGGATGGCTGCCTGTCTGTGCACGTGCGTGTGAGAGACGGGTCAGGAGGCATGCACGAATGATGAGGGGGGACGATATGGCTGTGGTAAGCAGACGTAACTACATAGGAAGATCAATCGTCCTTTGTCAGAGAAAGGAGAGACATAACTTGTGAGGTACGTCGATCGATGGGGGGGAATAGTTAAAGTCGACCTAGGTATATGTTGGGAGATCGATCGGTATACATGCATGTGTGTGTTAGAAGCAAATGAGGCACGGGGAGAAGGATAGAGAGAGAGGGATGCATCTAGGAGGTGGTGCGAGAGTCATACTATATCGAGGGGGAAGGAGTGTGCGAGTACGAGATCGATGAAAAGAGTGGTGGGAGTGAGGCATGGACGGTGATAAGAGAAGAGGGGAAGCTTGTGTTTGTGCTAGGCACACCTGGCTAGAGAGGCATATCGATCGATGTGTGCCGTAAAGAAGGAGCTGGGGGGCCTACACACACCGTGGGTGAACGACCTAAAGTGAAAAGACGAATTTGCGCGATGGAGCTAGAGAATGCTGAGGGAGGGTGAGAGGGATGCGGGCGTGTGCATGCACGAGAGAAAGTTAGCGCTAGCTACAAAGATAAGAGGATTGTGTGGGTGTAAAAGACGAATAGAGATCATACTTCATTATAAAAAGCGAATTCGGATATTTGAAGAATTTATCATAGTGTTTTAAACCGACGCATGTGTGAATATATATAACGGTGATACACATGGTGTGGTTATGAACATGTTATACTACATATAATATATTTTATCTCTACTCTTATAAAAAACGGAGTTGTTGATGATGGTGTGCCTGCCATCCTGCAATATAGGCCGTCCGATTTATATCTGACGGATAGGAAGGAAACTATGGCAATTTTGAAAAAAGATACCCACACCCCTCTCCATATTTGCAAATTAGGCCTCCCCTTGATCATGTTGATGTTCTGTGGAACGCATGGGCATCTTGCTAGTACTACGTATAATATATAGAACATTGATCATAATTTGGGCTAATGTGTGGCTTTTGCAGCTCAGGTCTAAATACTTGTCATAATGTAGGGGGCGGGGCACTATACTATGTGTGATAAACACGGTGTACGTATGGAACATGGTTTAGATTATGAATATATAGTTAGTACATCAAATGTACTATTATTTGGAATCAACATCAAGTGTATTCAAAAAATAGAATTCGAGTTCATGTAGTACACATAGTTCATATCTATCTCTATAGTAATCATGTGGTGTGTTATTAAGGTAATACACGAATGATGGTTGAAGTTGGCAACAATCATGATTGTAGATTCTTATTGAAATAGAGAAACGAATTCAAATTCAGTTCGAATTGCAGCGGTAGTATAGACATTTGGAATGCACTAAAATGTTGGTATGAGTAGGTTACATGCATTATACAGCAAGCGAAAAAATTTAATTGGACATAACATGGATTCATACTCCCTCCTTCCATCTATATAGGGCGTAATGCGTTTTTTAAGACCGCCTTTGACTATTGACAAGATTAATAGTACATGACATGCACAATGTGAAAATTATATCATTGAAAGAACCTTTCACAGACGAATTTAACGGTGTGCTTTGTGTAAGTTGCATGTCATATATTATTGCTCTAATATTTGGTCAAAGTTAGCATCGAAAAACGCATTAGGCCCTATATAGATGGAAGGAGGGAGTAGCTTTGAATAGCATTTTATAGTAAAACGGGGCAAGACTCTCTCTTTGTGTGGTGTGAATAGTTTTATTTTTTTCGTTTTCTTTTTGGTTGAGGGAAGTGCGAATTGATTTGGTACGTACAAGTACAATATTACACGTTAGGCTTGTCCCTAAAATTCAACCCGCGCCTTGTTATATCCCGAAAATTCAGATATCGTGCTCCCAAAACTGGCGCCTTCACAACCCGCGCCTTGCTATCCCGAAATTACAACGCGCGCGAAAACTCCCTCCAGCTGCCAAATCCCGACACGCGAAATCCCCCTTCTAACCCTGAGCCGAAAGGGCCGCTAGTTCAAATCGGTGGGGGGTACTTTTGTAACACACCCTACATTTTGGACAAGCGCGTCCCTAAGTCATGGTTCACCCCCTCCCATCGCCTCCTTTTTGCCATTCAAAATCCCAGGCCGCCATAACCTCTCCGCTCCAGCTGCGAAACCCCACCCTCCTCCATCCGCCACCTCACCGCTGCCCAGCCCGAGCCACTTCCCCGACGACGTCGTCCATCGCAACAGCTCGACGTCCCTCGTCCACCTCCCCGGATGAGGATCCGTTGTCCATCTCGTCGTCCCGCCGGTTCAGCCGCCCCGTCCTCCACCTCCAAGGAGCTGCTCCGACGATCGCCTCGTCTACCGCGGCTGCTCCATCCCCACAGCACCGCCTTAACCTGCTCCACCGGAACCGCAACATCCTCACCGACTCCTCGGACGAAGCTGAGGCCTACTCGGCGCCACCAAAGAGGTTGTACACTCATCGCATTGCACCTTCTCCTTAACTCGACCTCCCGGCACCAGCGGTGCTCCATCCCGCACCCCCATGGAGCGGCTACCTTGAAGCCGTCGCCGCGGGTGACATCTCCACGGCGGCTCTCCCCCAGTGCGAGGCCCCTTCGGCAGTGGCGTCCATACCAGTCGGATCTGCTGCTGCTCCGGCTCTAGCTCGCTTGCTCGCGCTGCTGCTGCTACTGCTCTCCCCCTCGCTCGTGCTGCTGCTCTGCTTCGATTTAGCTACACTTCAGTCGACTGAATCGACTTTTGGGTTAGTCGATTTTCAGGGGGTGGGGGGGGGCTCGCCGGAGTTAATGAAGAACCACCCGCAGCGGGGACAAGGGCTCGTTAAAGAGGTACCCCACTATCTCTCTTAGGGTTCCAGGTGGGGGGCGGGGGCCTAGAGGGCTGGCCGGGGCGGCGGCGGACCGGTGGTGGGGAGTTGTTTCGGGGCGGCGAGGCGGCGCTAGGGCCGGCGGTTCGGCCGATGGTGGCTGGCGGCTCAGGGGGGTGCAGGTTGAAGATGAACTGCAGGCCCTCCCTAAACTACATGTCAAGTGCCTCTCTGCTACCATTGCATTCAGTTTCGATAGTAACATTCAGATTCCACAGTAAATTTCAGTTTTGACAGTTAAGTTCGGAGTCAATAGTTTTTACCTCATCTGTTGTAGTCAGGTGGTTTTTGGTGATGTAAATTTTACATCTATTTTACATCATCTATTGGAGATGCTATTAGAATCCCACTTGAGATTGACGATGTCTGTCTTGTGCTGCTTCAGCCTTGACGTCTTACGGCTCACCGGAGCTGCTCCAACGACAGAACGATCCATCACAACAGAGCAGTGCCCTGGATGCCGTCTACAGATTCCTCAGATCTTCCTCCACACCTCTGACAGCCACCTCTGCCTCAACTGCTTCAGCAACCAACCCAATGATGCCGAGGTCGACACGGCTACGGCAAAGAGGTTGTACACTTGTTGCATCACTTATTACTATACATTCATGTCGATCCATTAGGGCTATTTTGGTTCAACGGAAAAACATAGCAATAGGGAATTTTCCAATGGCACTCTACTATTCAATTATTCATGCATTTTGTTGAAAGGAATGAAGCAAAACATCCACCTGGACCTACTTTTCAAAATCCTATGCATGAAAACAAGACCAAGTGCATTAGTGGCAGAATAACATTCTAACTGTACACGCTTTCATATGGTTTCACTTTATTTTGGCCATGTTTCTTTGCATTCCTCTGCTCTTCCAATTCCTGTAAACCAAACACCCAAGTTGACAGAAATCCTGTGTTTACAAATGCTCTGTTTACCATGTGCATTCCTATCCTATTCCGGTGTTTTTCCTATCCCTGCGTTTTTAGAATCATGCAAGCCAAATGAGCCCTTACAGAATTACTTCAGTTACAGGTAGGTGTCGAAGGGAACTTTGTGTGGTTTGTCCTGCTCCTGCCGCGACGTCGTCCACCTCACCTGAGCTGCTCCATCGACAGAAACATCCACCAAACCAGACATCACGACTCCTGACCGTCTTTCGCCGCCTCAGATCTCCTTCCCTGCCGCCGGCACCCACCGCAACGGCATCACCATCATCGACTCAGCAGATGAACCTGAGGAGTACACGGGTCCACAAGAGAGGTCGCACTCTTTTGTTTCTGCTTATGTTATGCATTGCTTAAAATTACCTGCTACTTTATCGTCCTGTTCACCTCTTGGACTCCAAGTCAGGTCCAAATTAATGTTCAAACTTGAGTTCTAAATTAGTTGTGGGGCACATATCGAGGAAGCAATGAATAGTATCTCTGTCTAATATCTGGTTCACCTAGGGTATGCCTATGTTGTTCATCTTGGGTGGGAAACAAATAGTAAAGCAATCATCATCTGTCTTTTTATTAAATTAAAGCAATCATCAGCCTGCTATCATTATTTTTGGATCCATCCACTGGTTGTTACCATCACTCTAAATTTCTGCATGCTCTCCTTACATAATCTCACCATATTTTTTCGTATGCATGTCAGATATTGTACACAGTCATGCTGAACATGTAGAGAAAAGAGAAGAGTTTTGCGCGGCAATACAATGTCATGCAGACATCGCTCCATGGTGGGTTCAATGGCAAACCCTCCCCACCCCTCTCCAGATTGTAATCCAGAGGAAGATATCTGTTCTGAGGCGGATTCAGACGCCGCTGACCACTCCTATTTACCCCCAAGGTGTTTGCTCTACCTTGGCATGATGATGTTAGTCATATCATGCATATGTTGCCTTGCAGTGCCTACTTTTGACATCATATATGTCATCTGCTTAGTTTAGACATGTTCTGTAATGCCACCTGTTTAGTTTCTATATCATATATGGGAATTATGCAGTCTCATGTCTTTTAGCCAGCCATAATATATGTGAAATGTGCAATGCCATCCTGTTTAACCAGGCATCATATATTTGAATGATATCTTGCCCATCCTTTTCTTCATTACATTTCCATTTGTCGACAATGTTTGTACATTAAACTACTCTTCCTGTGAATCAGCCATTTGGGTGGGAGATTGAAAAATCTGGAGTGAAAACAAGGCCTTCAGAGCAGACAGTGCTACCTGTCGAAGCAGATCTCTTGTTGGGTCCCGATAGCTCCTCAGAGATGGATTCAGAGATAGATGACCAGTCCTATTCCCCCACCGAGGTGTATGCTCTAACTTGGCACGGTTATACTGCTCATATCATGCATATGGTGTCTTGCATTGCATAGTTTAGACATCATATACACAATATTCAACACCATGTTCTTAGTTCAGACATCATATCTAATGCCCTCTGTTTAGCATATAAATCACATATGTGAATTAAATGATGCGATCCTAATTACTTAGATAACATGTAGGTGAATTATGTCATGCGATCCTGTTTAGTTATTCATCATATCTTTGAATTATGTTATGCTATGCTATCCAGTTTAGATAGACATCATATATGTGAAATTATGTCATGCTATCCGTTTTAGTTAAACAATATACATGTCAACTATTTCATGTCCTCTTTTTTCCACACTATCTATTGCATCTGTCTCTCATACAATGTCTGTACATTCAACTATGTTTCCTGTTTATTAGCCATTTGAATTGGAGCGGGTGATGACAGTATCTAGCGGACTGAAAACACGCTCTTCAAATAAAACAATGCTAACTCTTGGTGGAGATAGCACCCCGGTTGTACATGCACGAGAACCAGCCCTACCACACATAACCCAAACTCTCGCAGATTGTACCCCTACTGCGATGGTCACAGAACCAGCTTCACCCACTACAAAAAAAGACACATCCGTGACATTTTGGGCCGAACGAAATTTTTTTCTGTCATACTTATGAAACTTCTATGACGATAATTGTGACAAAACCCGGTATCATCATAGATGTGGTGGGCTCCTACTTCTATGACAAAAAATCATGACAGAAAATGGGCTTTTCGTTCTTTGGGCCATCCATGACGGAAAAAACATGGTAGAAGCGAGGGAGAGGAAAATATCGAGGTTTTCCCAGTTACGGTGGGTGGTCGGGGCCGAGCGATGCACGTTTCTCTCGTACACGCACGCGCGTGGGTGCAAGGCGTTGGGCTCTTACTAAACCCGAGCGAGGCATTGGGCTCTAACTGAACCCGATCGATTGCACTGCAGGCTACGCGTTACTAAACCCGAGGGATCGATCGATGGCTGTTAACTGAACCCGATCGAGCGATTCCTTCGCTACTGCTGCTAACTGAAGCCGATCAATGCTGCCTCTGGATGAACAGTGAGCGTTGCTGGGGGGTTTGGATGAACAGTTCCCGGTGGGGGTGGATGAACAGGACCTCGTGGTGTTGCCTCTGGATGAACAGGACCCCGATCAATCGAGCCAGTTGGGGCTGGATGAACAGGACTCCGTGGAGGGCTGGATGAACAGGACCACCCCGTGGAGGGCTGGATGAACAGTAGGCGGTGGAGGGGTGGATGAACAGTAGCCCGTGGAGGGGTGGTTGAACAGGAGCCCATGGAGAGGGCTGGTTGAACAGTAGCCAGTGGAGTAGCGCGCGTTGGACGATGGATGAACAGGAGCCCGTGGATGAACAGTCACAGGTGGAGGAGGCTAGAGGAGGTCGACGGTGGATGAACAGTAGCCCATGGAGGCTGGAGGGGGTCGACGGTGGAGATGAACAGTATCCCGTGGAGTCCCGTTTTGTGGTACGCCACACCCCTCCCGATGAACAGGACCCCCGTTTCGACCGTAGCGCTCCAAAACAAGTCCGTTTCCTCTGTTTTGCGGTACGCCACACCCCTCCCGATCAACAGGACCCCCGTTTCGACCGTAGGAGGTCCGTTTCCTCCGTTTTGCGGTACACCAGACCCCTCCCGATCAACAGGATCCCGTTTCGAACGTGGCCGGTCGAACACAAGGCCGTTTCCTCTGTTTCCATCGGCTGTTCCGTCCAAGCCCTCCCGATGAACACGACGACGCATTCCGTTCCGACCCAGCCGGTTGGCTCCCCATGAACATGACGACGACGCTGTTTCTCCGTTCTGACCCAGCCATGTACACGAGCCCTGGTCGTACGTATGCGCGAGTAGGCGTTCGAGACCCTGCCCGTATGTACGTACGTGGCTGTATTTTCTTTCTTGCACACTGGCCGCTGTACGTACGTGTACCTGCTACGTGCGCACCTCTACTACGACACGTGCGCGCCTCTACATCGACCGGTATGTACGTACACATTCGCGACCAGAATGACAATGCTACGTATGCTTTGACTAGGTGGGTCCCCACTGTCACGCACTTCCTTGCGTGCGAAGATGTAGCTGGTGGGTCCTAGCAGTCAGGGGGTGAATCTTTTTTTTGCCCGGACGCACTTCCTTGAGTGCGAAGATGTAGCTGGTGGGTCCCAACAGTCAGGGGGAAACGTTTTTTTCACGAAATACGGTGGCCCGTCCGGTGGGTCCCCGCTGTCAGGTGGAGGAATAATTATTTTGCGCGTAATAAGGAGGCACTTCCTTGCTGCGACCGTGGACCCAGCTGTCAGCCTCTCCACGTACAGTCCATGTCCGATGGAAACCGTTCCTTGACCACGTTGACCACGCCGCGCCGAGAGCACGAGGGCGGTGGACGACGGCGAGGCCTAGGAAGGGGACGACGTGGAGCCGGGGAAGACGTAGAAGTGGAAGCCCACGCGGAGAGGAATACGAGGGTTCACTGGTTCGGCTGCGGTGTGAGGCTGCCGTCGCCACAGAATAACAGGGGGTGTGGGTGAGTGGAGGGATGGCCTGGCCAGCGGTGGGAGTAGTAGGGGGCGGTGAGGCCTCCGCGGCAGCACAGCCAGCCACGGGAGGCAGGAGCACGAGGCACGACTGGCGCTGGCTTGGGCGGATGGAGCAAGAAGACCAGAGTTTGAAGAAGCACTACGGTCGTTGGATGGACATCGTACGGTCACTGGAGCTAGAATCATGCATATTGACTAAGTTGACAAAGCCCTCCGTCCCCGTCAAGTTAGTAGGCCCACAAGTCAGCCTGCCAATGTACTGGGTCCCAGCTAACAGGGGGAGTATTCATTTTTTTGTGCGTAATAAGGAGGCACTTCCTTGCGTGCGAAGATATAGCTGGTGGGTGCGAGCTGTCAGCGGCGGTAATATTTTTTCGCGAAATACAGAGGCCCTTTCGGTGGGTCCCAGATGTCAGGTGGAGGAATCATTATTTTGTGCATAATAAGGAGGCATTTCCTTGCATGCGGCCATGGACCCAGCTGTCAGCCTCTCCACATACATTCCACTTCAGATGCATGTCGGTCGTTGACCACGTTGACCAGGCCGCGCCGAGAGCACCAGGGCGGTGGATTACTACGAGGCCTAGGAAGGGAACAACACGGAGCCAGGGAAGACTCGGCAGTTGTTTCCCACGCGGAGGGGAGTACGACTGTACGAGGGTTTACTGGTTCGTCTGCCATCGCCGGAGAATAACAGCAGGTGTGGGTGAGTAGAGGGATGGCTAGGCCAGCGATGGGAGTACGGTGGAGCGGTGAGGCCTGGCGGCAGCATAGCTGGCCGCGGGGAGGAGGGAGCAGGCAGTCCCACCGGCGCTTGTTTGAGCGGCTGGAGCAGGAAGAGCAGAGATTGAAGAAGCACGACGGCCATTGGATGGACATCCAACAGTCACTGCTTGTGCGTCAACCTTTTTTTTAGGAAAGCCCCAAATCTGTGGAAAACAGCATACAGCCCATCTGCCATTATTTCTAATAATTTACATCCCATTTGCTAATTCTTAAGGTTTTTTTGGAGCCCATATTCTTTTTGTTAGCATTAAAGCCCATATTGTGGCCATGGTTAAAAAATTGTACGAAATTTTGCATATTTAGGTGCGGTCCGAACTGTTTTTAATCCCGAAATTTTGACTCACATTCAAACTGATTTTAAAAATAGATGTATATCAATATAAAATCCAACAAAGTGTCCATGCATAAAAATCAATGCAATTTAAAATCTTGAAATGAAAAAAAAGAAATTTGAAACTAATTGTCAGTTTGATGTGTTTTAAAAATATACATCCCATTTCTCATTACTGATAGGCCATTTTCTTGGCCAGCCGAATGAAGCCCTCCTCGTCTTGAAAGATTTGCAGCCAACAGGCCTGACAAAGCGACTTACTTGGCAAATCACAAAAAAATTGGGCTGTGGCCGTGGACCCAGCTGTCAGCCTCTCCACGTACAGTACTCTTCCGATGGAAGTCGGTCGTTGACCACATTGACCACACCGCGCCGAGAGCACCAAGGCGGTGGACGACGGCGATGCCTAGGAAGGGGACGACACGGAGCCGGGGAAGACGCGGCAGTGGATGCCCACACGGAGAGGAGTACGAGGGTTCACTGGTTCGGCTGCGATTTGAGGCTGTCGTCGCCGCAGAATAACAGGGGGTGTGGGTGAGTGGAGGGATGGCCTGGCCAGCGGTGGGAGTAGTATGGGGGCGATGAGGCCTCCGCGGCAGCACAGCCGGCCACGGGAGGCAGGAGCAGGCGGTACGACCGGCGCCGCTTTGGGCGGCTGGAGCAAGAAGACGAGAGGTTGAAGAAGCACTATGGCCGTTGGATGGACATCGTACGGTCACTGGAGCTAGAATCGTTCATATTGACTAAGTTGACAAAGCCCTCCGTCCCCATCAACTTAGTAGGCCCACAAGTCAGCCACCCACTATGGTGGGTCCCAGCTAGCAGGGGGTATTCATTTTTTGTGCGTAATAAGGAGGCACTTCCTTGCGTGTGAAGATATAGCTGGTGGGTCAGACCTGTCAGCGGGGGAACGTTTTTTTCGCGAAATACAGAAGCCCTTCCCACGTACAGTGCGTAATAAGGAGGAACTTTCCTTGCGTGCGACCATGGACCTCGTGGGTCCCAGCCGTCAGGCTCTCCACGTACAGTCCTCTTCCGATGACTCTCGTATGTTGACCACGCCACGCCGAGCGCACCGAGGCGGTGGACGACCGCGAGGCCCCAGACTGGAACGACGCGGAGATGGGGAAGACGCGGCAGTGGAGTCGCAGATGGAGAGGAGTGGGAAACTTGATTGGTTCGGGTGCGGGGTGGGCCTACACTCGGCGGAGAATAACAGGAGGTGCATAGTGGAGGGATGGCCTGGCCGTCGGCGGGGTAGTGTTTCGCTAAGGAGCGCAAAACAGCGCCGCTGGACGCCGGAGGCTGGAGCAGGCGGTCCCGACAACGCTGGGGGAAGAAGACGAGAGATTGAAGAAGAATGCTGGCCGTTGGATGTAAATCCAACGCCTTCTTAGGCTTCGACCTACTGGCCCACATGTCAGCCAGTCCATTTGTCTTTTTAGTCCATTTTGTGGGCTGGGTGAAACAATGATGTAGCATCTATGCAGCCCGTTTATATATATGGTAGAATTTAAAGCCTATTTGCATTTTTCTCGAAATCCGCAGACTTGCTGGGCTGGGTGAAAATATCATGTTCGGCTAGACGAAGAAATGTTATAAAAACATAAACACATGATTGCACGTCTATTATTGCATTGGTCAGTAAAATCTTTTCAAGCTTATGTACGCAATCACTAGGAGTTGACTTACCAAGTTATATATAAACAATTATTATTATTATTTTGCAAGAACTTTCGACTTACGAAATAAAATATCATTTTAATTTGATGAGTTAATAGTACGTGGGGTATTATTATTTTTTAGGCTAGACGTGGGACAGTTGAGTTGGTTCTAGGGAAAAGTACTGGGAGAAAATTCAGTTTACATGGAAAAAGAAAGTGGGAGAAAATTCAGATATAGGATTAATGAAAACTAAAAATAAAGGAAGTAGGAAGGTCTATAAAATGGTTGGACGAACGACATGTTTAATGGAAACTTATGTTGTTTCTAATATATATATATATATATGTAATAAAATAAGATATAGATATAGGTTCAGTTTTGCATTCTTATAGAAAAATAGAACTGAGTTGTGCGTCGTCTTGAAAAAACAAACATAACTTGGGCTGCTGATGTTATAGACAAGCTAGGTTGGGAGGCCCAGACGCAGCTTGATACCTGCTGGATCCAAAAAATGTTGAAACATGTCGTGGGCTGCCCATGTTAAACAACAAAACCTAGGCCATGGACCTGGTGGTCCCGGGACTGTCAGCCTCTCGACGGACAGTTGTCTCCCGATTCCTCTTGTTTTGCTGACCATGTTGGGAACGATAGACGGCGGCGCCGCTGAGGGAGTCCTGGATTAGGGGGTCCTCGGACTGCCGGACTATATACTTTGGCCGGACTATTGGACTATGAAGATACAAGATTGAAGACTTCGTCCCGTGTCCGGATGGGACTCTCCTTTGCGTGGAAGGCAAGATTGGCAATTCGGATATGTAGATCTCCTCCCTTGTAACCGACTTTGTGTAACCCTAGCCCCCTCCGGTTTAGTCCGTAGGACAACAACAATCATAACCATAGGCTAGCTTCTAGGATTTAGCCCCTTCGATCTCGTGGTAGATCAACTCTTGTAATACTCATATCATGAAGATCAATCAAGCAGGAAGTAGGGTATTACCTCCATCGAGAGGGCCCGAACCTGGGTAAACATTGTGTCCTCCGCCTCCTGTTACCATCCGCCTTAGACGCACAGTTCGGGACCCCCTACCCGAGATCCGCCGGTTTTGACTCCGACATTGGTGCTTTCATTGAGAGTTCCACTGTGCCATCGCGATAAAGGCTTGATGGCTCCTTCGATCATCGACAATGATGTGATCCAGGGCGAGGCTTTCCTCCCCGGACAGATCTTCGTATTCAGTAGCTTCGTACTGCGGGCCAACTCGCTTGGCCATCTGGAGCAGATCGAGAGCTACGCCCCTGGCCATCAGGTCAGGTTTGGAAACTTGAACTATATTGCCGACATCCGCGGAGACTTGATCTTCGACGGATTCGAGCCCATGTCAGGTGCGCCGCACAGTCACGACGAGCATGACTTAGCTCTGCCGTCGGACAATGTTCAGGAGATCACACCTGCAGATACTTCGGCCCTCAATCCGGAGCAGATCGTGCCGTCCGAGGACGGGTGGATAGACCCTGCCACGGAGGCCACGCATGCAACGGCTATAGAGCCGAATACTGACTTCACCTCCTATGAGACCCGTGTTGCTGGACACTTGGATTCGTCCCCGGTCACGGGCTCCGAACCGCCCGCATCCGTGCATATCAAATCTGATTGGGCACCGATCATGGAGTTTTCCTCCGCGGATATCTTTCAGCACTCACCACTTGGCGACGTGCTAAACTCATTAAGGTCTCTCTCCTTGTCAGGAGACCCTTGGCCGAACTATGTCCGGCTGGAGTGGGATGCGGACGACGAAGAAATTCGCTCCCCATCCACCACCCACTTAGTAGCCACTGTCGACGATTTAACCGACACGCTCGACTTCGGCTCCGAAGACATCGACGGTATGGACGACGATGCAGGAGACGAACAGGAACCACCACCCACAAAGAAGGCGATGGCGATAAGACAACGGAGGATAATCCCTCCAAGAAGCAATCCAAGCACCGGCGTCAGCGGCGCCGCTCTAAGTCCCACCATAGCAAAAGCAACGATACCGGCACAAGAGACAATAACGCTCCGGATAGTGCCAAAGACGAAGACAATCCCCTCCAGCCAGGACTCGAGCGGGAGGATGGACAAGCTAGACCTCAGGAACAGGCAGCAGACGGAGAATCAGAGGATGACAATTACATGCCTCTCTCCGAAGACGAGGTGAGCCTCAGCGACGAAGAATTTATCGTGCCTGAGGATCCCGTCGAGCAGGAGCGCTTCAAGCGCCGGCTTATAGACACAACAAATAGCCTGAAGAAAAAGCAAAAACTGCTTCGAGCTGATCAAGATCTGCTAGCGGATAGATGGACTGAGGTCGTGGCGGCTGAGGAATATGAACTCGAGCGCCAAACCAAGAGTTACCCAAAGCGCAGGTTGCTACCCCAACTCGAGGAGGAAGCATTAAAACCCACACTACCAGCGTATGATGCGGCTGATCGTCCACCCCGTCGCCGAGACAGAATGGCATATCAACCCGAAGTCCAGACCGCACCCCGTCGCGAGTCAAACAAAAACACCAAGGCCCGGGGCAACACGCAAGACCTGCGACACGTATTGGAAAACAAAGCAGGACATACAAGATCGATCTACGGATCACGGGGGCGTGCCCTAACGCGTGACGATGATCGTCATGCCGGATATACTAAAAGCAAATCCGGCCAGGCTGAATACAGCAGACAAGACTCGTATGAACTGCGTCGTGACATAGCCCGGCACAGAGGTGCCGCACACCCCCTATGCTTCACTGATGAAGTAATGGATCACAAATTCCCAGAGGGATTTAAACCTGTGAACATTGAGTCATATAACGGTACAACAGACCCCACGGTATGGATTGAAGATTTCCTCCTCCACATCCACCTGGCCCGCGGCGACGATCTACATGCCGTCAAGTACCTCCCACTAAAACTCAAAGGACCGGCTCGACATTGGCTGAATAGCTTGGCAGCAAACTCCATTGGCAGTTGGGAGAATCTGGAAGATGAATTCCTTGACAACTTCCAGGGCACTTATGTGCGACCACCGGATGCTGATGACTTGAATCACATAACCCAGCAGCCAGGGGAATCGGCCAGGAAATTCTGGACCCAGTTCCTAACTAAAAAGAACCAAATTGTCGACTGTCCGGATGCAGAGGCCTTAGCGGCATTCAAGCATAACATCCGCGACAAGTGGCTCGCCCGGCACCTCGGCCAAGAGAAGCCGAAGTCTATGGCAGCCATCACGACACTCATGACCCGCTTTTGCGCGGGCGAGGACAACTGGCTGGCTCGCAGCAACAACACGTCAAGAAATCCTGGCGATTCAGACGCCAAAGATAGCAATGGCAGACCGCGTCGCAATAGACACAAGCGCCGCAACAACGGTGACAACGCCGCAGACACGGTAGTCAATGCCGGATTCCGTGGCTCTAAATCCGGTCAGCGGAAAAAGCAGTTCAAAAGAAGCAATCCGGGCCCGTCCAGTTTGGAACACATACTCGATCGCTCGTGTCAAATTCACGGCACCCCCGATAAGCCAGCCAATCACACCAACAGAGAATGTTGGGTGTTCAAGCAGGCCGGCAAGGTGAATGCCGAAAACAAGGAAAAGGGGCTGCATAGCGACGACGAGGAGGAGCCCCGGCCACCGAACACAGGAGGACAGAAGAAGTTTCCTCCACAAGTGAAAACCGTGAACATGATATACACAACCCATATTCCCAAGCGAGAATGGAAGCGTCCACTAAGGGACGTCTATGCGATGGAGCCAGTCGCCCCAAAGTTCAACCCATGGTCCTCCTGTCCGATCACTTTCGATCGCAGGGACCATCCCACTAGTATCCGTCATGGCGGTTCTGCCGCATTGGTCCTTGATCCCAACAATGACGGATTTCACCTCACTCGAGTCCTTATGGACGGTGGCAGCAGCCTGAACCTGCTCTATCAGGATACATTGCGCAAAATGGGTATAGATCCCTCAAGGATCAAACCCACAAAAACCACCTTTAAAGGTGTCATACCAGGTGTAGAGGCCTGTTGCACGGGCTCAATCACACTGGAAGTGGTCTTCGGATCTCCGGACAACTTCCGAAGCAAGGAATTAATCTTCGATATCGTCCCCTTCCGTAGTGGCTATCACGCACTACTCGGACGAACCGCATTTGCTAGATTCAATGCAGTACCGCGTTATGCGTACCTCAAGCTCAAAATGCCTGGACCTCGTAGGGTTATAACAGTTAATGGAAACACAGAACGCTCGCTCCGCATAGAGGAGCACACTGCGGCCCTCGCAGCAGAAGTACAATGCAGCCTTCTGAGGACAACCGCCAATTCGGCAAAGAAGCCACCGGAAACCTTCAAGAGAATCTGAAGTACCCTGCAACAGGATCGCCAGGCATGTTCAGAGCTTGCCTAGCAATTCGGCCTCCATCCTAGTCCCAGTCAAGCGGCAAAATTTGTGCCGCACGCACACAATTACACACTCAAGATACCATGGGCACAGGCGGAGGCAAGGCCCACAATGCGGCTCAACCGCCTCAGGGCCCGTACATCTTTATCATTTTCTCTCTTTCAGGACCTTACTCTCTGGAAGATCTTTCCGACAGCCTGATCATTGGACCCATTACGGGAAGGAAGTACCAAGGAAGCAAGACGCTCTGACATATAAGGGAATCCCTAGGTGGTCTCTGATAATGATCGATATACCTGTTTCTACATACCCATACGCAGCTTGCCCTTGGATAGGACATGCCAAATAGTCCTATTTTTTGCTTATTGCGCTACTTGTATCCGTACGCTTTGACGTATTATTTAAATAACAATGCATAGAGTTAGCCAATTATTGCATTTCCTTTTTTCCTTGTCTGCTTATCTACGACAAATTGCACCCGTACATTCTGGTATGACCAGTGCGCCAGGGGCTTCAGTGTACCCCATAACACGGCGTGAAAAGTCCGAACACTTTCGACAGTGCGGCACCCCGAACTTATAGCATTATATGCATCAACTCCGAATCATGTCTTGGGTCAATAGTTAGGTTTGCCCGGCTCCATGTTTTGGTACCTTACGTTCCGCTATATCGGCTAAGGTAGCACTGGGAGAACTACTGCGATTGTGTCCCGGTTCTTCCGGACGAGCACCTCAGTAGAGAAAGCCAAAAACTGACTGTCATGATGAGGCGAGAGCTAGTCGCTGTTCGAGAGGTCTCAAGTCCTTAAAGACTTCTTCCGCTTCGGGCGAGGAGTCGGCCTTGTCCGACTTAGGCGTATATAGCGCCCCAAATTCGGCCTTCCGAATACTAGGGGCTTCGCCAAAATTTAAAATTGTAGACTTCTATGGCTAAGTGAGAGTGATAAAGCTTTATAGTCTGATTGCCTGGTTCGTTGTGCTGAACACCTCCTTCGAAGGACCCAAAATTGGGATAAAGAGTGCTCAGGTTTATCCGGAACACCTCAGTACTAGTTACATGGGGGCAGAAGCCGATGACTGGCCAACTCTCAGATTTTATAAACGGCCGCACAGAAGGTAATATTTTAAATTAACAAGCGTTGCATAGCGCAAATGAACTTGTTTCATATTACAGGATCACATGAGTACATTCATTCAAATATTACGTCTTTAGCACATCCCTCCGCCACAAGGCGAGCACCCTTTAGGGCACTGTCATCATACTTTTCGGGGTGGCGATGCTCCTTGCCCTCCGGCGGCCCTTCCTTCACCAGCTTTTCGGCGTCCAACTTCGCCCAGTGCACTTTCGCCCGGGCAAAGGCCCTACGCGCACCCTCAATGCAGACGGACCGCTTTATGACTTCAAACCGTGGGCAGGCATTCACAAGCCGCCTTACCAGACCGAAGTAGCTACCAGGCAGGGGCTCGCCAGGCCACTCGACCAGTTGCTTCAACTGGTCGCTCAAGGGCATCGGATGTTCGGTCCCAGTATACTGAGACCAGAGCAACTTCTCCGTCGAGCTCCCCTCCTCGGCCCGGTAGAACTCCACGGCATCCGAACTCGGGTAAGTAAAACGAAAGTTTCCTTCACATGCTTGGTTTGCATAATGAATGCCTTACCCGCCGCTATCTTCCTAACCGCTTGAATCTCCTGGAGGGCCTTTTGGGCTTCGGCCTTGGCATGTTGTGCATTTTCGAGGGCCTTCGCAAGCTCGGACCCTTGCGTCTTAGAGTCATGCTCCAAGGACTCGTATTTCTTGACGAGAGCCTGGTGCTCTTGCTGCACCTCGCCGACTCGGGACTCTTGCTTCTTTCGCTCGATGCGCTCCTTGGCCGCTTTTTCTTCGGCCTCTGACAGCGCCTTCTTCAGGGCCGCCACTTCGGTCGTGGCCCCTAGCAAAATTCATGACGATCCTATTATTCAAAAACCACATTTTCTTTATCAATATACAGACGGGGTATCACTTACCTTTGTTCTCTTCGAGCTGCCTCTTGGTAAGGCCGAGCTCTTCCTTGGACCGCTCAAGGTCCCGCTTCAGTGCGGCGACCTCCACAGTACGAGCGGAAGCGGCCAGCTGTGAAGCCTGCTTATTCACATAGACACATTCTGATTAGACTCCTGCGATTATTATTTGATCCTCTATTCGGCCTTCCTTCGCGAACGCCAAACAGAGCATCAGGGGATACTGTCTATGCTGTAACATTTTCTTATAATTTGATTACTTACCTCAAAGCCTGTTAGGAGGCTGGCATAGGCTTCAGTCAGTCCGCTCTTGGCGGACTGAACCTTCTTCACCACCGCACTCATAATAGTGCGGTGCTCTTCGTCAATGGAAGCGCCGCGAAGCGCTTCCAGCAAGTTGTCCGATGCCTTTGGATGGACAGAGGCGATCGGCACAGAGGGCTTGCCCCCCTTAGCGAGGGGTGGCCTAACAGAATCCGGAACCACTGGAGGTTCCGGCGCAGTATTCGGCTGGGGGCTAGACTTGCTGCCCCCGGCATTAGGGCCCAGGGGAGTCTTGCCCCTCGTGCGCCCAGCGCCTGGAATGTCGCCTTGGGGCGCCTCCGAAACTGTCTCCCCTTGATTTAGTGCCCTTTGAGACAACACCTCGGCATCGTCTGTAGGGCGGGGGGAGGCGGTCGGGAGTGAATCGCTGTTCATATCCGACGGGCACAAAGAATCATCCGAAGAGGATACGTCGATATGGGCTCGGGATGGACTGCATAATCATGTTCGGCATGATAAGAAGTAATAAAATAAAACGTACCAATAACTATTATCGTATCCGGATACTCACGACTTCGCCAGGGGCTTGTCCCTGGGTAACCACTCCTCATCGCTGAAAGCGGCCGTCGTGGAGCAGTCCGGAAGGAGGGTCCTTCCCTTCTTGGACCCTTCGGCCTCCCTTGATGGGGCGGCCTTCCTTTTCCTGTCCTCCCCGGCTGGGGGGGAGAACTTTCCTCTTCCTCCTCCTCGTCTTCGTGGGAGGAGTGCGCCTCGGTGTTTTCAGACGATGAGTCCGATATAACCTTGCACCGGAGACCTTTCATGGTCCCCGTGGCCTTCTTCTTGGCCTTCTTCTCCGGCGCCTCATAAGGCGCTGGGACCAGCATCTCCGTTAGGAGAGCATCTGCTAGATCTTCGGGCAGGGGGGCTGGACAATCGATCTGCTCCGTTGTCGCTACCCAGTCCTGTTAAATGGCGTGGAGGCTTAGATCCCACGCATGATTATACGGGGGAAAGAAACATTTTATGAGATATAAAAGACTTACCAGATTGGCAGGGCGCTTTGCGCTGAGTCCGCAATCCTCGGTAAGGGGGGGAGGTGCCTCGGCGCCCTTAAACAGCACCTTCCAGACGTCCTTGTGCATCGTGTCAAAAAGCTATCGCAGCATCTGGTGCTCGGCCGGGTCAAACTCCCACATATTGAATGCCCCTCTTTGACACGGGAGGATTCGGCGGAAGAGCATGACCTGGACCACGTTGACAAGCTTGATTTTCTTGCTTATCATATTCTTGACACATTTTTGTAGTCCGGTCAGCTCCACCGACGAACCCCAGGACAGGCCCTTCTCTTTCTAGGAGGAGAGCCACATGGGGACGCCGGATCGAAATTCGGGGGCCGCCACCCAGTTGGTGTCGCGCGGCTCGGTGATGTAGAACCACCCCGATGGCCACCCCTTCACGGTCTCCACATAGGAGCCTTCGAGCCAGGTGACGTTGGGCATTCTGCCAACCATGGCGCCTCCGCACTCCGCCAGCTATCCGACCACCACCTTTGGTTTCACATTGATGGTCTTCAGCCATAGGCCGATGTGGGGCTTGATGCGAAGGAAGGCCTCGCACACGATGATAAACGCTGAGATGTTGAGGA
The DNA here is from genome assembly GCF_018294505.1 of Triticum aestivum. Classification (NCBI taxonomy): domain Eukaryota; kingdom Viridiplantae; phylum Streptophyta; class Magnoliopsida; order Poales; family Poaceae; genus Triticum; species Triticum aestivum. The sequence goes on along the minus strand of NC_057808.1, from coordinate 257,053,737 downwards.
TGAAATTGGGGGCCAGATCATGGAAATCAAGCCCATAGTAAAACATGAGCCCGCAGACGAACGGGTGGAGGGGAAATCCCAGTGCGCGGACGAAGTGGGTAAGCAATACGACCCTCTCGTGAGGTTCTGGAGTAGGGACGATCTGCCCCGCGTCTGGGAGCCAGTGCGCGATATCTGCGGCTAGGTATCCGGCTTCCCGGAGCTTCGTAATGTCCCCCTCCGTAACGGAGGAGACCATCCACTTGCCTCCCGCTCCGGACATGTTTGGAGTAGTTTTGCGGAGAAAATGCGAACTTGGGCGTTGGAGCTCGAGTGCGCGAGAATGGATGGGTAGGGAAGAAGATGGCGTGCGTGAAAAACAGAAGTTCTTGTCCCTTTATAAGGGCGGAGGAAACTATGCGCCTCCTCACCTGCCTGGTAAACTCGCTTATTCCCCAAGCGCCGTGATTAATGGCGCGGTTGGGTTACCCACACCCGTTTTGATGAGAATCCCCTGATAAGGGGACATGATCTCTGCTTCGACACGACGTGCCAAGAAAACCGCCTCGCAATATGTGCAGTAGCTGGTTGAGAAAAACGGTTCGAATAATGACCGGACCACGACATGATGTCACGTTGTCAACAGATTAGATTTGTGGAAATATTATACAATCTACGATGGTATGTGGAATTTGTTTTGCAGAGCCGGACACGATCCTTGTGTTCAAAATCTTCTATGGAGTATTCGGAAGAGGAACCCGCCTTGCAATGCCGAAAACGATCTGCGCGCCGGACTCGTCGTCATTGAAGCCTGGTTCAGGGGCTACTGAGGGAGTCCTAGATTAGGTGGTCCTCAGACTGCCGGACTATATACTTTGGCCGAATTGTTGGACTATGAAGATACAAGATTGAAGACTTCGTCCCGTGTCCGGATGGGACTCTCCTTTGCGTGGAAGGCAAGCTTGGCAATTCGGATATGTAGATCTCCTCCCTTGTAACCGACTCTGTGTAACCCTAGCCCCCTCCGGTGTCTATATAAACTGGAGGGTTTAGTCCGTAGGACAACAACAATCATAACCATAGGCTAGCTTCTAGGGTTTAGCCTCTTCGATCTCGTGGTAGATCAACTCTTGTAATACTCATATCATCAAGATCAATCAAGCAGGAAGTAGGATATTACCTCCATCGAGAGGGGTAAACATTGTGTCCCCCGCCTCGTGTTACCATCCGCCTTAGATGCACAGTTCGGGACGCCCTACCCGAGATCCGCCGGTTTTGACACCGACAGCCACGACTAGAGCACCAAGGCGGAGGACGACGTCGAGACCTCGGACCAAACGAACCGGAGCGGGGGAAGACGCAGGCGGAGGGGAGTACGAGGGTTGACTTGTTCGGGTGCAGGGTGGGCCGGTGGAGCTACCGCCGCCGGACAATGTGTGGTAGTAGAGGGATGGCCTGGGCAACGCCATAGGCTATGATGGCCAGCCGCTATATAGGAAGAGGACGAAAGATTGAACAAAATAAAGAAATACAAATGGATAGGTAGTTGGTCCCATATGTCTGTGTACGAGACCTGCTGGGTCCACCTGAGGAGGGGAATATGTTGGGACGAAGGAGATTCCAAGCACGGCAGCCGAGTGAACTAGTTTTTTTAACAGACAAGTAAACTAGTTACATACATAAGCAAATAGCCACTAAAAAAGCAAATAGGTTAATGGGTTCTTAAAAGAAATATTTCGGACAAAACAGATAATTATGACACATAGGCTAATGCATGAAACACTCAGATGATAAAGGTGCTTATAAACAGATAAAGTACAACATCTAGACCTTCCTGGCACACTTGATCATGACGCTGCAGCTGTCCGTGTACTCGTCGGTTACGGGAAGCACACACGCCCTCATGTCCAAGATCTGCCTGTACATGTCGTAGCATGCGTATGCGTCATTGGCCGTGTAGGTTATGTAGGCTAGATTCAGAGGTACCTCCCACGTGTTCAAGTCCTTGGTATCGTTGTCTTCTTTCATGTTGGCATATCAGGGGTCGATGATGATCTCGGCGAGGTTAACCATGGAGTCCTTCTCCTGACCGTTGCTGATGATCTTGTATTGCTTTTGGATGTCGACAAGCTTGTTGCACCAGATGGCCGAATCATCGCGTTCTTCCCTCTCTCCACCGTAGCGAAGGTGCAGTCGGCGCTGCCAATGAGACGGGCGAATGCTCCAGAACCTCTGATGGCCCTACAGAAGTGGTAGATGAGAACCTCGTCCCGCTCACATACCTGGGCGACGGCGATCCGCTGGTCTCTGTCAAGAGACGAATGGATGGGCACAAGGTCTAGTCCTGCAACCTTGTGCTTTCTTGTCCTGTAGGTACTGCTTGAACTCGGCGAGGCAGAGCTTCACCGAGTCCGGATCGTTGGTGTACATCACATTCAACTTGGTGCAGCCATAGGACTGAACGGCGAACTCAAAGGGGAACTCCTTGCTGAAGTCCATATCCAGCAGGCTCACCCCTCAGATTGCCATTGGAGTCTCTTCAAGTGAACGAGTGTGTAAGTGGCGGCAGCAGTTCGTTTTTCAGCTCTTGGGGAACTGGATTCAACAGTAAACTGAGTGTGTATAGGCGACAACAGTTACTACCCCTCCCTCGTCCGCTGCACGCCCGGCAGAAGATGCACCCTCGACGCATTCAAACGCCTCCATTAAGATACCTACTCCGTCCACACGTCGGTTCACGAGCGGGTCTGTATTGGTACTGTAATACCAGGAGTTAGTGGTCACTTTACTTAAATTTAATTAGCTTTAATAGAAATTTATACTTAAAACAAGCAATGCATTGGCTCGTTCTATCAGTGCCACGGTATCAACATGCACAACAATTAGAATTATTATTCTCAGGACGCACACGATCAGCACATTTGTCGAACTTTCACAAAGATAATAATACCAAGTTTGAACTGTATGTTATGGTTGTTGTCCTCTGCATCATCATGCCGTGTTTCCCAACTTGCAAGATTCAGAACCAACAAATAAGATCCAAATAATAAGTAAAACAAAGATGCCTACACATCTCATTGATTCCCAGCTTGCAAGATTCAGAACCAAAAAATAAGATCCAAATAATAAGTATAACAAAGATGCCTACACATCTCATTGATTTCCAGCTTGCAAGATTCAGAAACAACAAATAAGATTCAAATAATAAGTACAACAAAGATGCCTACACATCTCATAGATTCCCAGCTTGCAAGATTCAGAACCAACCCATTAGAGCCTTTTGATAAAGTGAATATCTGGATTAAATCCATCTTGGCTAGCCATGTCATACGATCGAAGAACTTGGCGAATGCTCTTGAACGTCACACCATCTGTAGTTGAGTATTCCTGTTTGCACTGCACAAACAAGAAGAGCATGATTTCACTTTAATAGTGGCCTCCTTAAACTCAACCTACAGCTCCACTCGGATGAGGCCTGCCTGGAGTTCCATGATTCAATTCATGCACCTTTTTCTGCAATTCACCTGAAATGAAGCAAAGATTGCATCATTTAGCTAGCAAGAAGTACTTGCTCTCGTGAGCTGGTAGGTTCTTCTTTAGTAGTTGCACTAAAATTGAGGAACATTAAGGTTGGCTGTCCGGCTCATGTAAGGTGCAACTATAATTTTCTTATCCTTTTGTGCAGTTCCACTAAAATAAAGTGCCATTGTGGTGACAGTGACGGCTCATGTTGCAAAGGCTAATAAAATGTTGCACGAGATTACCAACAGAACTTGACGGAGATTTTGGAAACTCCAATCACCATTTTGTGCAGTTCCACCAAAACTGAGAGATGTTGCCCACGTGACATTTTACTTGAACTGCACAAGACACTCATTCTAAAAAAAGTGTTTTGTGCAGTTCACCAAAAGGTCACAATAGCAACAAGGTGAAATGGATATCCCTATCTGCACAAAAAGATAGAAAGTAAACAGTTGCTGGTAAATAAGAATATACGAAACATATACAAAATGAAAAGAAGCATCTTAATTATGTTCATGGCAATCACGCAAGGACAGTAGAAATTTTAAAACGTCAGCAATGCTTCATGTTACCAGAAGCATTACGATCAACAATGAGATTCCTCAAATATGGGATTACTTTAATGGTGACATTGCTTGTTTACCAGATACAGTAAATCAACAGCAGCTAAAGAGTTGGTTTAAGGGCATGGGACCGTGGGGACACCAGGACACTCAGCATCGTAAAGGAGCAACTTACTTATCATACTAGGGAAAACAATAGGAGTGCCATTTGTAACACAGTTTAATTGCATCTTATCACCGGAGGCATTAGATTAACAATAACACTGGTTAGACATGTCCCTAAAGTAACAGTGTGATCGCTTCATTTTACATGCGCCCTTACATTAACAACAACAAAAGGTTGGTATAAGGACATGCGACAATGGACGCATTAGCACAATGTACCTACAAGGAGGCATAAAGTGGTGATGCGGAGTTTGTTCATGCTATGTGAGGGCAGCAAATCTAATCCTGGAGACCTTTTACTATGTGAGGGAAGCAAAACTAATCCTGGAGACCTTGTACTATGTGAGGGCAGCAAATATAATCTTGGAGACCTTTTACTATGTGAGGGCAGCAAATCTAATCCTGGAGACCTTTTACTATGTGAGGGCAGGAAATCTAATCCTGAGACCTTTTACTATGTGAGGGCAGCAATTCTAATCCTGGAGACCTTTTACTATGTGAGGGCAACAAATCTAATCCTGGACATACTCTGTTGACTTGTCCACCAGCCGCCACTTTCTATCCTTTTTTCAACCAATAATAGATATGTTCCTTATCCAGTTTGTACTGCATTTTCCCATTATTTCCCTTTTCAACCAAGAGACCGGTTGGGTATCCGGTCTCTACTACTTTCACCATATTATTTCCTCTTTGAATCAAGTCCTATATTCATGCTACAACTTTCCCCCTTTCTTCGTTGTTTGAACAAAGCCCTAGATTCGAATGCATGAAGTAGCTTTACCTCTAATAATACTAAAAATTTAGGTGGCTTTGGAAGAGCTGATGGGAGTAGAAAAAGATGCACATGCAGACACGTGGGGAGCTGGGGAAGTAGAGCAAGGCCGCTTTCAAAGAACTTATACCCGAGGGTCGTCGGGATGTCGGCAGCGGCAGGTCGGATCTGCGGACAATACGGCAGGGAGGAAGAAGGGTCGGAGGACCTCCCGAGTCGGCGCTGTGTCGGAGAGAACGGCACGGGCAGAGGATCAGGCCCCTCCGGCAGCTGTGGGTTTCCTCCCTCGCCGGCGATGACCGCGTGAACGATGCACCTAGTGCTCTACACACACTAGCCGAAGGGATGCGGCCGGATCTATGACCAGCGGTGAGCAGAGAGAAAATGTCGCTACCGCTGTCTTGTTTATATCTGGAGAGGATGAGAGAATGAAGAGAGCAACCCTAGTAAAGCAAGCGCTCAGGCCCATGCGTACATATATAGTGGAGTGATTATCTTTTTCTCTCCACAACAAGCGTTTCAATTTGTGTACGTGGCATTAAAGAAAAGAAACTCTCTATTTAAGGTGACTACCTGTACGACTGCTACTTACTACTACTAGTAGTAGTATTGTTCACTTGTGCTCCGCGGCCCTCCATTCATTGAACAACCCCACGGGTGAATAAACATACAGTACTAGTATTTATATAGAACGAACAAGCTCGAACTATTTTCGCGTAGTTAAAAGTTGAGGGCGGGGCTTTTCCCGGGCAGTACGCGCGGCAGTTTTCGCGTAGGCGGTCTGACAGAGAGGCGAGGAGGGTGAGGGAGTAGCGGATTCAACTTACTTACTGCTGGAAAGGTCGGGCTATACGATTTCACGGCGCGTTACTGTTTGGATCCATGTGTTAGAGTTAGTTTGGGTTAGTTTGAACTCAACTAACCCAAAAATATCCAAACAGGAGGGTTAGTTTGGGTTACTGTTTGGATCCATGTGTTAGAGTTAGTTTGGGTTAGTTTGAACTCAACTAACCCAAAAAAAATCTAACCCACCCAAGAGGTGCTTATTTGGGTTAGTTCTTCTCGGGACAATAAAAACACATTTTTCTCTCGCTCTCCCCGCAGCAGATCCCTCCCCACTTCCTCGAAGCTTCTCGTCCTCTCCCTCCCTCCCTTTCGCACTGCCCATGAAGGCACCTCGCCGTATCCGCGCTCCATCTAACCCTTTCATCCAAACACCTCTTTCGCTAGAGTTACTTCAGGGTTAGTTCAGGATTAGAATCTAACTCTAACCTTTAACTGAGTTAGAGTATCCAAACAGGGCTAGGTGGTACGACCGGGGTGATGCCCCCCTTCCGTTCCACACTCTAATCTGGTGCATGACAAGTATTACGTCGACCCGGATGCTGCTGGTTGTCCCACATGTCAGCGAAGTAGTACGTAGTAGTAAGAAGGAGCAAAGAATCATGCGGTATAAGTCTTTCTAGAGATTCCAACAAGTGACTAGGCTACACCGCGTGCAGTATCTCAAATCTCCCTTCCGGTTTATAGGGCTCAAATCTCAAATCTCATCAACCAAGGCATTTTGCGATTGGAGGAATGTATCTCGTACTTTACAAAACTATCCTAATTAAACTCATGCATCAATTACGTAGTTCTCTCGTTTTCCTCTCCGCCTTGGTCGCTGTGCACAATATTGAGCACTCCTATATGACTAGCCGGTCTATCTACATGCGGGACATCAAAGCATCTAGGCCCGCGTGCCATCCACAAAATCACAGCGAGGTGCTACAGTTGAACCTCACCGGTCACCCCAGTGTGGCCGTCATGAGCCACCATATCACAAAACCCACACCTTTACCAGCAGTGGTAAAGTGGCCTCGAAGTTGGACTGGAGGAAGCAACCATCATTTCACTTGAACGCTCGTTGAAGCCCTTTCTCCCCTTTCTTGAAGAAAACCTCACTCCAGGCTACTCACTTCCGCCATTTTTCTTCTGTACCGACGAAGGAAAGGTGGGCGAATCAGTGATGCTGCTGTATTTTCATTCCAAGAATCTTCTTTTTGCGAAGCACCGACCGATTCTCACAACCTATTCTTTTCCCGTTTTCATTGCGATTGTGGTTTCCTTTCGATTGCTTTTTGTTTGTCAGTTCATTGATGGATCCTGGAGCACTAGGCAAAGAGTTTCCGGCGGACAACCCACTAGAGACAGCAATCTCCAGGAAGCGAGCACCGACCAACGAGTTGACCATGTTGGCGGGCCAACCCATGGAGACGAAGAACTCCAAGAAACAAGCACTGGCCAAAGAGTTGACGACGTTGGCGGACGAACTCCTCAAAGAAAGTTGGAAGAACAGCAAGGGCCCCACCGTGCCTACCCCAGAAACACTGACAGCCACCTATGCGAGGCTCAAGGCCGAGTTTGAGGAGATAGTCGCCGTTGAGAAGCAGTATTCCCCTGGCAAGGTGATGGCCCCCATCGAGGACGAGGAGATGGCCCCCGGAGGGATGGGATCCCCCGGTGAGCTGCACAAGGTAAAAAATAATGGCTTATTACCGAAAGTTGTGGTTTTTGATTATTTGCAATGTGCTTGCTCATATGTTAGGGTTGTGCAGGTGCCGGTGGACGTCCTTGATGATTCCGATGTCGTGGCCCGTCCTGTGGACAACGCCCCAAAGATCGTTTTCGATGTCGCGGTCCGTCCTGTTGGCATCGCCCTGGAGATCAATTCCGATGCCGCTGTCCATCCTGTGGACATCGCCCAGATATTGATTCCGATGTCGCGGTCAGTCCTGTGGACATCGCCCCAAAGATCGATTCCCATGCCGTTGTCCGTGCTATGGTCATTGCCCAAGAGATCGATGACAAGAAATAGTTGGTCGCGCTAATACTTTAGGGTAGTTTGCATTGCCCTGTGTTTAATTACCAGAACGATGTGTGTTATCAAACCATCTTAGGGCTAGTGAACTGTCTTGTGTGGGTGGTACTTGCTACTTTTGTTTGATAGTGAATCATGCAAACCCTCTCCGAGTTATGGAAACAGATGTATCCTCACCAGCTTTTGATGTAATATATGGCATGCTTAGATGTAAGTTTGAACTGTTTATCATATCAGCAGGGCTTATTTGATGATTCTTGGTGTTAGTTGGCTAGCTACTATGCGATCTATAGTACATGCAAAACACTCACCGAAGAGAAATGTTGGGGCTGATGAGCTCGTGGTACGCTTATACTGATCCGTCGTCGATCGGCCAATAGCCCAAGCTCCTAAAATTGTAGGCTTAGCGATCGATCAGACAATAGTCGACACGGATACATTCAGGCCTCATTTGGTTCATAGGGTAGGAAAATCGTAGCAAAAGTACAGAGACGTACAACACAAAATCATAGCAGTACAGAGACGTCCCTCCGTTCCAAAATAGATGAGTCAACTTTGTACTACTAACTTTGAAACGGAGGGAGTACAAATCCTAGGCGGGCTAGTTTGGCCTATTGGGTTTTAGTGATATGACGTGGTACAGTGCCGTCCAGTCTTCGCGTGTGGTAGCAGTACTGCGGGTAGATTAAGTTTTCATGAAGAAGCGGAATTCAACGAAGTCATGATGGTTCCTTCGTCCGACTAACTTTGTGCATGGCAGGTGGACCAATATAATTTTGTGCATGGCAGGTGGACCAGGATAATTTTGTGCATGGCAGGTGGACCAGATGGTCGACGTCCCACATGTCGGCGAATGAAAGTATTCTTTCTGATATAGTGGACGAGCAACGAGTATTCATTGTTTATTTTTGATAAAACCTATTGTCTCCACGGTTACGACGGAGGAGTGTGAAACACGGCAGCCTAGTGAACTTGGCATGTGCACTCACTCCCTCCTTCCTCATGTAATACTACCATAGTGTTGACTATAAGGTTACAACCTTTTCTCACTTTCTCTCTATCTATTTCCTCTCAAATGTTTTTTACCTTTCTTTTTTAACACACAATTGTTTTTATGCCTCTTTTTTTAGAATTAGTTTTTTATACCTAGGAGCACGTGTAGAGGCGGGCTCCTGCAGATCCCACTCCTTGACTTTGTCAATGCCTCTCTCTCCTCCACATAAGCAGGCTTGTCGAGAAGACAGGAGATGATCTCTTAGCATAATATGTTTAACCATGTTTTTAGGAATAACTAGTTATTGAAGATAAGGCTAAGAGATGATCTATTGTACACATGTTTTTTTGTCATCTCTAAATTACATGCAAGACTTATGATAAGACTATCTTATCAACCATTGTGCATGCCCTTTATAGCCCAGAATTTTACTGGTACTACTTGCTATGAATGCGGGCAGCTGGCCTCTGAGGAGGAGCGCGCGCGGGGAGGTGGTGGGGTGGGGGAGGGGTTCTAGTGGGCCAGGGCGGTAAGAAGCGGGCTTGGAAGCGGTGCGGACTCCCGCATGGCCCACCTCACATTATCACCACATATATCTTGGAGTCCGTGCACGGCACGCGGGCGATCTCTTCTCCCTCCCCCGTCTCTCTCCTCTCAGACGACGCCCGCCGAGCGATTAGATTTCGGCTATCGACGATTTATTCAATTGCAGTCCCACATCTCAGTGAAAATGCAAGACAATGCGTGTCCCCTCTGGGGAGCGGCGTGCGAGCCGGACTGTCGGGGGTGCGATGTGAACACGACGCGTACGAGTTGTAAGTGTGCCGCCTTTTCCCTTTGAACTTGCAAAGCATAACATTTTCGTGCGATCGATTGATAGAAACCCAGAACAAAATCACGAGGGCGGTGCTTTCCCGCGCGTTAGGCGGGCTAGTTTGAGTGATATGACGTGCTACAGCACCGTCCACTTGCTCCATTTTTATGTAAGCAAGAGTCTACACTCTTACGTGGGAGGAGTGCGAAACACGGCAGATATGATTTTGATCGAGGGATAACTGTTCCCTGCGAAATAATGGAGCACTGTTAGCGATTATAGCATGATAGTTAGGGCATGTCCAGCGCTGGCCCTCAAATTTACACCGGCATCTATCTGAGGACACTCATGGATGCCATCCAATGTTGCCCGCATAACTTTCGACAACTATATGAACTAACCAGACGAAATTCGTGCAAACAAAGCAAATTTCAAATTGACCGGATGAAATTCATTACATTTCGAGAACTTTTCCTATAAACTGGACAAAATTCATTACATATTTTGCACAAACTGTACTAAAACCTACTGCAAACCTAATCTAAACTATCGCCGGGCCCCGACCACCATGTCTGGCCATGTACCCGAGAAAGCCAGCCATTGCCTTTGCCTCCTCCTTATCCGCCTCGATAACCTCCTCCTCCGAAGCACAAGGTTATGAAGATTTCCGCCTCCACGTCGCCGTCAAGCGGCTAATCGGCCGCCGATTTTTATCCCACCAAGCTTGGCGTCGACTGAGTGGAGGAGCGGTGGCCTTCCTGGGACCAGAGCGGTGGTGACCTACCGTGTACTACTCTTCCTCGCTGCCGGCTGCGCCCACGCACGCGTGCCAGCTTCGTGGTCGTGGCGGTGGAGGGCAGCCGGGGGGGAGCCGGCGATCTCCTTCGTCTGCTCCTGCGAGAGTACGTCCAAGAGAGCTTTGGAGCGCGCCCGGAGCGGAGCCACCGATGTCCTTCGTCTGCTCCTGCGACAGTACGTCCAAGAGAGCTTTGGAGTGCTCGGAGGCCATGGTTGGAGTGGTGCCAACAGAAGGAAGGGACCAGAGGAGAATGAGTGTGGGTCTTTGGCTATGGCTGGGAGCTGGGGCTCAAGTTAATATAGCGGGCGAATGGCAATGAGCCGCGGCAGACGGATGGACGGCTGGCACCGGAGTAGGTTCGTAGGCAGCCGTGGTGTCATTAACGCGGAGCAGTCGCTTGCACCGGGATGCTGCGCGGGTGCCGCTCTCTCAGCCGTCGCGCTGCTGCAATGCCGGCGCCAGTAGGAGGTCGCGTCGGGCGTGAATGCGGACACTGCTTCGGTGACTTAACCGTAGGTGTGTTGTCACACTGACATGTGGGCCCAACGGGCATCAGGCCCGCATGTCAGTGACACACCAACTGCACCTGCAGTTAAGGCCGATGAATGCGGCATTGACGTTCTGGAGAGACGGTGATCGTTTCAGGCGAGAAGCGCGCGCTAGCGATGGAAGGGGTTTCGGTAGGCCAGGGCGGTCAGACGCTGGCATGGTGGTAAAATGTGAACTCATGGATGACGAGCCTTTGAAGCGTATGCGGCATGTATTGACAACCGGGCGTCCATGCAACCGCTCTTGTCGCCAGCTAGCATTCGACGACCACCAATAGACACCACACAACCAAACATAACTTACGAATAATGGACGAATCGATCAGACACACACTCGTGTGCAGTGGCACTATGATCGGTTGCTCACGATAGTACATACTCCGCACCATAGTACCCTCTCTAGCTAGGCTGTTTTATAGATTGTCGTTGTGATGGATGATATACATGAGCAAGGCGCCGACTCACGAGTATGACCATTGGTGTTGAGCCAGGTGAATACATGCTCAGTGTTCGCGGAGGCCTCCAGCAAACGTCTAAACAGTAATGTCACATACACATAATTTTGGTTTTTATTTCTTTCTCCACTGACAGGTAGGCCCGCATAGATAGATAGATAAAGAACATGAGCTGATGAGGCGCATGCGGACTGTTTGACAGGTCAACCAGACAAATACGGAGCTATACGCTGAGCCAGTGACCGTATAATCACCATATCTCGTATACAATGATCAAAGTGAGCTATGAAGGCAAGTTCAATGACCGCCAATGCATTTTACTCGATAATAAATGACCAGGATTGAAGGGGAATCCAAATTTCCTTCGTCTTCCGTCCTTGAGGTCTTGACAAACCAATGCACTTTACGGTTGTCCGGCCACTCCACCCCAAAGCTATCACCAAGCGTCGTTCATGCCACCGCGCCGCACACTAACCGGTAAGGAAGCGATGGCATCCCACCGCGCCGAGTTCCTCGCCGCCCACGACCGCACACAGAATGGTAGGCAAGCAGTGGCATCCCACCGTGCCGAGTTCATCGCTGCTCGCGACCTCACACCTATGTGGGCGGAATTTGAAGCTGCCAAGGCCGAATGGGCGGTAGAGCAAGAGGCAGCCAAAGCCGCACAGAGGGAGCGGAAAAGTCAGAAAGCACTCAAGAAAAGAGAGGCCCGCCGCCGCAAGAAAGAAGAGGACGCACGCGCTACTGCGGAGAGGTTGGCGGAGATCCAAGCACGGTGGGGTGTCGCCGACAAAGCCGGGAAGGAGAACGACGGCGTCTGGCCAGCATGTGAGAAGTAGTAGTACTAGTAGGTAGTGTGTGTGTCTGTGTCGCCCGTACATTTGTTTAATTAATTACGAGCATGTAACAGTACTACTAGTTACTACTGTAGTTTTTAGAGCAAATTACTAGTACATTAGCCTAGACTCAATGGAAAAATTCCTATCCTATGCATCAAATGGCATCTCTTTCTCTATAGGAATTGAGATGCATGCCATCTCACTTCCTATGATTTTCATATTCCTATAAAATTCCTATCCTATGAACCAAAGGTGGCCTCTGCTTGAGTAACTACTGTAGCTAGCAATACTGCTGGTACAGTAGTTTTCTTCAAGAAGCAGAATTCAACAAAGTCATGATGGTTCCTTCGTCCGAGCAACTTCACAGTGGGTAAGGTTGGGCCTGTGATTTGACGGCTCATTAGTAATTACTGCGGCGCGACGACCGGGGTGACTCTCCCTTGGAGTTCTGCGGGCATGGCAAGTGGACCAGGATGGTCGACGTCCCACATGTCGCCGAGCGGAAGTATTCTTTCCGATATCGAGGAGCAAGGAAACCGTGTGGTATAGTATCACTGGTGATTTATATTTATTTTTTATTTCTAATGAATGCTAGCATTTCAACTCTTACGACAAAGGAGTGCCAAACACACGGCACGTGCTGGATGTCGCACACGTCAGCGAAAGGAGTGGGACATGAACAGCGTGGTAGAGTGTCTCCACTTCTGGGTCGGAGACCACACGTAGTAGTACTACTGTACTAGTGGTATGAACGATACAAAGTGCGACCCGAAGAGAAAGACATGTCTAGTTGGAAGGTCTCGGGGCATACACGTAAACAAATATAAAACCTAATATGTGCCTCCAATTAATATAGTAGTAGTAGAGTACTTAGTCACGTACTCCATAACATCACCGGGCATTCCACGTACAACATTTAGTGGTAGTAACTGACAAATGCCTATATGCCACGCATGTTCATACTATTTTTGCCTTTCTATTTCACTTACTGCGCTACATTACACAGGTTCGCACATCCACTCCTGGGTACATGTCCGTCTCGTAGTTCCAGTCCCACGTGTTCTTCATATAGATGGAACGATCCTTGAATGACACGTGCACCTTGATGCTAGATGTGTCGCGTGTTGGCAAAAGGATGAACAAAGCTCACGTAAAAAAAATAGAGTGGAAGAACATAGATTCCTGACGACCGAGAAGGAGCAAGGAACCTCGGGGTGGAGCGTCTGCACTCATAATATTTTATATTATTCAGCAATATAAAATCAACCAATCATCTCTAGAATGGAGTGGAAGAGTACGAAACACGGCAGCGCAGTGTAGTTACATCATACTAGTACATGGCTAACCCACGCTATCACCATATTTCTTAGCTTCCGTGTGACACCTATCTCTAGTAATCCAGCAGCCCGTATCGCTTCTCCCTCCTCATCTCTCTCAAAGTGCGGCGGGCTGGCGTTTTTGCCGTCTATTGAGGTCGGTTAACTCATCACATGTTAGCGACATGCCAAGAGCATTCTAAAAAAAATTCCTTTCACGTTCCGTTTCCAAAAAGAAAAAATCCTTTCACGTACGAATTTGATTGTATGCTTTGAGCAACTTGCATGTCCTATATTGCTCCTGTTTGGATACTCTAAGTTAGCTAGAGGTTAGACTAACTCATGACTAACCCTGAACTAACTGTAGCCAAAGAGGTGTTTGGGTGACAGGGTTAGATTGACAATAAATGCACTTGACGGAGAGAGAGAAGTGATTTTTCAGTGGTCCCAATGAGAACTATCTCCAGTTAGCACCTCTTGGGTGGGATATTTTTGTTGGTGGGTTCGGTGCAACTTGCTCCAATTTAAACCCTCGTGCTTGGATACTTTAGGGCTATTTGATCCCCAACAAGCTCAAACTAACTCTAACCCATGGATCCAAACAGGGCCTATGGCTAGCCTCGACGCGGAGCAGTCGATGCACCGGGAAGCGGAACTCTCTCGGCCGTCGCGCCGCTTCAAAGCCGGCGCCAGTGAGAGGTCACCTCCGCTCTGGCCGGGCATTAATGCAGCACTGACGCTCCAGAGCAACGCTGACCGTTTCACGCGAGAAGCGCGCGCTGGCAAGGGAGTATAGGTTTGGAACCATTTCAGGTGTAGTACTGGTAGTTTGCAAAACTACTCAATTATTGCACTCAGTTTCCTAAGAAATTGTGGTAAAAAACGTTACTCCATAGCCCGCTTCCCTTCTCCTTCCTCTTCCACCGCCTGCGCACGTCTGCGGGAAGTGACCAGTCAACCCTTATATAGGAGTGCTAGCACAAAAAGATGCATGCATGACCACTAAAATTTCCAGATTAAAGAGCCGCTCCGGCGGGAGTATGGCGTATGTTGTTACCTTCGACCGGGCCATGGCTACCGGGCGGGACATGGATCCTCTGACGTGGCTATCACTACCGTACCCTGCCTTTCCTTCGCTGACTGGTGGGACCCACGCTTGGGGGTCCCACATGTCAATGATAGAATGGTAGGATTGTTCACGTCAGGGGATCCTCGTCCTACTGGGTGACGGTGACCAGAGAAGAGGCGGCGGGAGGGGAATGAATGCAGCTACTGTTTGGGTTCGCCGTCCGGCTTAAATAAATGCGCAGCATCACGTGTACCCGCGGGTGCACAAATTGTAACATACGTGTCTGCTTAAGTGGGCGTCACGTAAATGGTGTGTGTGTGTGTGTGAGATTCTGAGAGACAGACACTATAGGAAACAGCTATTTTGCTGTCCGCCAGCGTTAGTCCGTTAGGCGGCTAACGGCGACCTTTGCCGTCCGCCAGCGGATGGCAAATTTGAGCGCCTCTTTGCCGTCCGCCAGTTGACGTCAGCAATGCGTCAGCGCTCTTTGTTTTTTGCCGTCTGCCACGGCGGACGGCAAAGGCAAAGTCTTTGCCATCAGCTTAACTTTGTCGTCCGCCACGGTAGGAAAATTTGCCAAATGGCCCATCTCTCAGGAAGCACAGGTGGGCGCCACGTGCCCCCTTTGCCGTCTGCCACCGATGGCAAAGGTGTCTTTGCCGTCCGCGGCGGACGGCAAAGAGCCTGCATTGCCTCTTTTTATTCTGTTTTTCTTATATCCAACAATTATCACAGGAAATATATCACAGCAAATATATCACAGGAGCCAGCACATATATATCCAACATAATAAATATCCAGCACATATATATCCATACATACATAGTAGGTTGCACATAGTTCCATCGATCCATACATATTACAATATGCAAAGTTTCATCATAGCAATCTAGTTTCATCATAGCAAGCGAGCAGAATACAAGAAGTGCATCAAAGGAAAAACAAGCAATCCATCATAGAAAGCTGGCTTCCGTGAAGTGAACGAAACCTGCAAAATGACAAATAAGAAAGTTAGAAAAAGAAGACTAGAAGAAGAATTAGACTAGAAGAAAAAGAATAGAAGAAGAAGACTAGAAGAAGAAGTATATGCCATTTATTAGCTAACCTAGGTGAAATGGATCGTTTATGAGCTATCTTAGGTGAAATGGATCGTTTATGAGCTAACCTAGGTGAAATGGATCGTTTATGAGCTAACCTAGGTGAAATGGGTCATTTATGAGCTAACCTAGGTGAAATAGGTCGTTTATGAGCTAACCTAGGTGAAATGGGTCGTTTATGAGCTAACCTAGGTGAAATGGGTCGTTTATGAGTTAACCTAGGTGAAATGGGTCGTTTATGAGTTAACTTAGGTGAAATGGGTCGTTTATGAGCTAATTATGCAATTTTTGACATAAGTTAGCTAAGTACATATCGTTTTAGAGCTAACTTAGGTAAAATGGATGGTTTATGAGGTCAGTAAGCTTATTAAGTCATTTTGGAGGAAAAGAAGCTAACTCTAGGTCATTATGGTAAGCATATTGGAGGAAATAAAGCTAAGTCTAGGTGTTTATGCATTTGTTAAGCAAAACACTAGAGAAACTTACCGTGATCAGGGAGGTGTAGGAGCGGGGTGGCTAGTGCCGCTACCTGGAGAAGGATCGTGCGATGCGTTTCTGGAGTTAAGCTGCACCAAAGATCATTTCCAATGTCTCGTTAGCATTATGACACTCAAATGTTAAGACTAGCAAGTAATGTCCATTCAAATTAAACTCACCGTGCTCCCAGGAGCAATCACTGGCATCGGCGGAGCGGGCTGACCGGACTTCTCGCACACAGACTGCACATTTGGTTTTCACAACAGAGTCATACTAGTTAGTAATGAGGCTCAAATGTTAAGACTAGCAAGTAATCTGCAGAAGAAACTTACCACAAGGAGCTCGTACATGGCCCTTGCCTGCATGTCATTCCGTGCCCTCTCCTCCTCCATCATCTTTCTCGTCCTCTCCTCCATCTCCCGCTGCCTCTCCGCCGCCTCCGCCAGAAGTTTCTCCGTTCTATCTCTCTCAGTCTGTATAGCAGCCTGCAACACCACTCACATGACCATTTGTAATCATTGATGGAAGCGCACACAATGTAATGGAGAAAGATAACTGAGTACGTATCACTAACCTTGATGGCAAGTTGCACTGGCCGTTCACGAGGCCTTATCTCAGGAGCAGAGCTCGACTGGCGCGCCGATCTCCGGGAGAGTGCTAGGACAATGGATAAGTCCATCTCCAATGGCTATGGAGCCATGGGACCTCCCGCCACCAGATATCATCACCAGCTCTGGATCAATGGGACCCTGGCTCGGGTTAAAGTCCTCCCCTTTCCTCGCCTTCCCCTCATCTCTATATCTCATGAGCTTGTTGTGGGAGGAGATGTTGGTGAAGTTGTTTGCATCATCGAGGTCAGACTGAGAGAAAGCCTTGACTTTCTTGAAAGAGCCAGTGTGGGCCATGGCATACAGGTCGTACACCTCTGGCACCTTATCCGCCTTATTGTAGCGTGCCTGAAAGAGAGAAACAATGAAAATTAGTAATTAAAGGTCTCAAGCTAGCATGATGAATGAATTGCATGAATCATGAAGCAAACCACATACCCAGTTGCGCCCGAACTGATATAAGTTGGAGCTGCCTTGATGGTGTGGCACACCTTCCATTTGGGCACGTTTGTCCTTGGCCTCGTTGTGGAGGGCTAGCCGTTCTTTTGAGCACCACTCATCGACCAACACCTCCCAAGAATCCATCCGATCCGCACACCATCTCGGAGGCGCCTAAGTTAGCAAATAGAAACTTGAGCGCTACGGCTAAGAATTACTAAATGAAGGAACTTAAGTAGAATGCCTTAAGAATTACCTTCATGTACTGCTCCTTACTCAGGAACTTATCGCGGCACGCCGGCTTGGTCTTCTTGATACCACGCAAGGCGTAGTAGTCTCGAACAGTCTGCACCCGAGCCTCGTGCCGTAAGTTCTGGAGTAGG
Source organism: Triticum aestivum (assembly GCF_018294505.1). Taxonomy (NCBI): domain Eukaryota; kingdom Viridiplantae; phylum Streptophyta; class Magnoliopsida; order Poales; family Poaceae; genus Triticum; species Triticum aestivum. The sequence continues at coordinate 257,036,039 of NC_057808.1, read as the reverse complement.
TGCTTGCAGACGTTCTGGATAACATTTGCCGTGTCCTCCTCGTATCCCTCCTCACACCTGTAGAATGTCTGCAATCAAATGAGACAATATTGATTAGTACAATTAATAACTAGCTAGTTGAAGATTTTGAAATGTGTAAAGGAGAAATTACCCAGAACGTCCTGATCACCATGTCTGCCCTCGTGTCGCACAAGACACCGTCGATAATGACATCTGGCGGGGCCGGGGCAGCCACGTAGTGCTCCCAGCTCAACCCAAGCTCTGGAAGCCGACCCTCACCAGGCAACGTGACAAACCCCGGGAAGTTTTGCCGGCAAAGAACTCCAAGCACGGAGTTGGGCCGGCAGGCACTATGATGGTGGTCCCAACCCCTGCAGCATGACAAGGCCAACGCATTAGTTATTTGAAGAAACGTGAATGCAGAAGGTACAAAAATATTAAATGCACGTACGTACCTCTCCCCATAAGGGAAAATCAACCACCTCTGCTCGCGGGTCGCCGGCATGGATGGGAGCCGTTTAGCACCACGCTGGTAGACGGTGCCACCCTCCTCCTCAAGATCAGTCGGCTCCCCGCCATCATCAGCATGGCCACTCGGCTCCTCTGGCTGATCCGGCCAGGTACCCCATCCGGACGTGTGCTCCTCCGGGGTCTCGTGGGCCGAACTCTCGTGGGCCGAAGGCCAGTCGACCCGAGGCTCGTGGGCCCAAGACCCGTGGACCGGAGGCTCGTGGACCGGAGTCCGTGTAGCCTCCTCCTCGGACGAGTCCACCCTAGCAGTCACGTGCTCGGGTGAAACAGCTGGGGGTGGCGGCGAGGAAGGCGCCGTAGCAGTCACCCTACCTCCTCTCCCGCGACCACGTGCCCCACCTCCTCTCTTCCTACCTCGTCCCCTGCTGGGCACCGCGGTCGACGAAGAAGGGCCCGGCGGTGTGGACATACTGTCCAGCAACGCTCGGCGGAGAGGTACGTCTGGAATCGAAGACCTCAGACCACGCGCCGACGAAGAAGGGGCCTTGGCGCGCTCCCGACCAGCGCCCACCATCTTTCAACACCTGCCATGACAAACAGTAAACGAAATTAGTTCAACATAAAAAAAAGACCGACATGAATAATAATATGTGTATCACTTAAGTGTATCATCATCAAGTACAACATTAAAAAATTTAATACCTGACACTACTAATAATCTCGATCAGTATCATCAATAAATGCATAATCATCATCATCACTATAATCAATGACGGGCTCATAGGGTTCAGTGGCATCAACATGTGCAAGGCCACCTTGACGTAATCGGTCAAGCAATGACAGGTCATCCGCAGCAGTAACCTCTTCTTTCCGGCTCTTCTTGTTCCTCCTCTGGGGTGATGTCGGATTCACTGTCGCTGTCTACTTCAATGTTTTGGGGTGAAGTATAGCGGTTCTTGAAACGCTTTTTGGAAAGGCGTGTCTCTTGGAAGAATTCTCCTTCATATGTGTCTGGGTTAATGTGAGGTTCATAATCCTCTTCCTTTGGGGGAGATAGTCTAGCACGTGGCGGCACTTCATAAACGACATCCCAACCTTTCAGATTTGGATTAGTTTGGCAGGCCCACGGTAGATAGAATACTTGGGTCGCCTGTTGAGCCGTAACATAGACATCAGGAACATCTAAATGGGTGCTTTGGTTGATTTCAACTAGCCCTATATGTTCATGAGACCTTCTAGTCTCCTTCGGCTGAAACCAATAACATTTGAAGACTACGACATTCGGTGGGTTTTCACCATAGAATAGAAGTTCATAAATTGCTTCAACTCTCCCATAATACTCGGTACCTCCTTCGCTGATAGCAGATACACAACAATTTGTAGACTTTCGGTCGGCCATAGATAGCTCTTTGCCATAGGTATGAAAGCGATACCCGTTGATGTCGTATTTGTCAAATAAACGGACCTTATAGTCAAAACCATTAGCGACTTGTCTCAATTCGGCGTCCATAGACTCTGAATTAGCCTACAAGTTTAATATGAAAGGATTGTTGCATTACGCACAAATTAGCGAATCAAACCGGGATAGCCGCCTACAAATTAGCCTACAAGTCAAATAGAAATTACCGTTTGTTTGAACCAAGAGATGAAACCGAGATAGCCGCCTCCTTGCTTTGCGAGAAGCTCATACCCTTCGACAGAATCCTTTTGGATCACCGCTCCATACGAGAATAAGGCGACGTATCGACTGTATGAAATATCCAGGAATAAGAGCAGTTCAAAGGAAATAGAAGTTGCGAAACTATGTACCGAGAACTTACTCGATGTACGGCCGCACTTCTATCAGGTTGTTGAAGATATACAACGAAATGGTCCGCCATTGTTCGTTATCCAAAGATACTGGATTTGAAACACTGGCTGGTGCGAGATTCCCTTTGAATAGGCTGAGGTTGGATCCACCCTTTTTAGGGTCGTCAGCATTGTACCGAGGCTTCGGATTATGCAAATGACGATTTTTGGCTTCGTAGTGTGCTGTCACGAAGTTTGCCGCCTCCTCAGTGATGAATGCCTCAGCCATCGATGCTTCAATTCTACGTTTATTTTTACATTTTTATCGAAGCGTCTTCTGCATCCTCTCAGTTGGGTAGCACCAACGATTTTGCACGGGCCCCCCCAATCTTGCCTCGGTCGGGTGATGCAAAATCAAATGTTGCATTGGATTAAAGAAGCCCGGTGGAAAGATCTTCTCTAACTTGCAGATCAACTCCGGCGCCAACTCTTCCATTTCTTCTAGCACGCCAGGCGATAGTTCTTTCGCACAAAGAACACGGAAGAAATAGCTGAGTTCTGCCAGTACTAGCCATTCATCCTCAGGGATGAAGCCACGCAACATCACCGGCATTACCCGCTCAATCCATATGTGCCAATCATGACTCTTGAGACCAAATATCTTCAATTTATCAAGACTGGCTCCCCTCTGTAGATTCGCTGCATACCCATCGGGGAACATCAACTGCATTTTCACCCACAAGATAATTTCCCTCATAGCTGGCCTTCCAAGATTGAACCATGCCTTTGGCTTCGTCCAGTTCTGCTTTCCTTTCGGTTCTTTCATGTTTTGTAACG